>NW_028277379.1:0-300000 GCF_059751315.1 Micrasema longulum | reverse complement strand
CTGACATTACTATATTCATTCGTTGCTCTTTATGGGCCACATCCATTACTTTGGTTTTGCTCCTGTTTATTTTCATATCATATTTGTTATTTAATACATTCTCCATGGAGGTCAGAGCCTCAGTGAGTTTTATTATAGGAAAGTAATATTTAATATTATCTTCCAATAAAGTTAAATGTTCTGTTATAGCTAAAATAATTTTCTCGACAATGTTTTTATTTAACGAAGGAAACATATCTACTATTTTTTTTCTAAAATTCGATTTTTCCAAAAAGTTACTTTTTTCCGAAAGGCTGTCAATTTGTCAGTGGATGTTATTTTTTTCTTTTCTTCCTTGAATGCTGGCACTGTCGCTATTCAAGTAATCAAAAATATCGGCTAAATATCGGCTATATATAAAAAAATATCGGCACACCAGATATAATTTTTAAACATTGTAAAAAATCATCCATACCTTCATTTTGGTCAACATTAAATTTTGGTTTTTATAATTTCGCGGAGCACTTGCAACCAAGACTGCCCTAAAGGGTGGTTAATTTGGGGATATTTATTTTTTACATGAAGATAATTTTTGCAACATATATGGAATGCAAAAAACAAAAAAACGATTCCTTAAATATAATAAGCCTACGATAATCAGAAATGTGGTTATATTCCATCAAAATTTTACAGCGGAGAGACTATCACTCCCTCTCACTTCTGTTCAATGTACTTCATAGTCCTAACGCTCCTATATACCTTGCGTGAAAAATTTCTACGGTCATCAGTTCATGGTTTACCTCTTCGTTCTAATAGGGAAATATCACGTTTTTTAAACATTTGTAAAGTAATAAAGGTCAAAGAAATAACACCCAGTTACAAAAAAAAAGAATACTTTTACAAATCGGGTTGTGGTCCTGTGGCTAGTGTCTCTGGTCTCTGGTTCGAATCCTACTCTACCCCAATTATTATCTACTAATCTATCCCATTTTCTAATAGTGAGTTATTATTAATTAACTCGTTGAAAATGGCCGTCAAAATGAAATATTTAGGTAAATCATAAGAACGCAAATATTTATTAAAAAAAAAAAAATTAGGACCATAAAAAATATTTTTAATTTTGTAATTTTGAATTCCCGCAAATACGGTCATTTCATTGGCCACACCCCTAATACGTCACGATTCATGTTTATTTGTTCCTGACCATTCAAATTTGTTAAGAACATTGTCACGAATCTTGACGTCACAACTAGCAAGGCCAAACATGTCGCGTTTTTTTAGTGAATATATTTTTCAAATTTTTGTATGAAAACATCTTTCCACAATATCCATTTTTATTTTGAAAATACAATTAATTATTCTTATTCCATTTTCTATATTTTTATCGGTATTCGTAGTATGTGATATTTGTGAAAATTTAAAGGTATGTTCTATTTGTACAAATTTATATTCAAACAAAACAAATAAACCATCACGCCGTTTTCCCGTAGGGGTTGGCAGAGAAGATAGAACCCTATATCACTCTGTCATTGCATACAGATTTTGCTTCCTCTACATTCATACATCTTCTCATGCACGCACGCCGATTATTCCTGCTCTTGACATGTCCATCTTCAATTATTTGATGGACTTGATCGTGTCATGTCTTTCTCGGTCTTCCTTGTTTTCTTTACTTTCATCTATCAATATTCGCATCGTAGATCCTTAAAAAAATAAATTAATTAAAAAAAAGTAAATAAAAAAAATAAATAAAAATAATAAAAAATTGTAATAATAACAAAAATAAACAAAAAAATTTCAAGACCTAACTTTGAACTTAGAACCTAAGTTAAAAGGTTAAATTCAAATCACGATCCAATTTTCTTTTCAAAAATAATTCCATTGATTAATCGTTATTTATGCCAAATCAACGCTGGGAAATGGAGTTTACTCGTATGTCTGCACCCAGCATTGCACATGTTCGGCGTTAATTTCGTTTTGCGCCAGTTGCTAATTGACAGATTTGTAACGTTTCAAAATGTTCACATGTAGGTACCGTTCGGCGTTCTTGAACATTTCAACAAAGACTTTAAAAAAGGGTAAATCTTTGTCGATGCAATGAAAATGTTCAGTGGTTTGAAATTTTTTTTGCATATAGATTATCAAACTCAGCCAAAAAAATTATGGTTTTATTTTATGTATCATGATTTTTTTAAGTTTTGTAATTTTGGAAATCCCGCCGAATCTTCGAATTTACACCGTCCGCTACGTCACGATTTCAAGCCGGCGAATTTTTCTGATATATCGAGACGGTATACTTAACTTCTGTACTATCTGTATCTACCTCGATATGTTCTACCTACTTGTCATATCTACATTATATGATCGAAACAAACCAATGAATGACTGCAACAATTTAGTCCGCGTTCCTTACATCATTAACATTTAAAATAGTTCTCATTTATATTTTAAACAGGCTTCTGTGATAAAAAGTGCTCACTTTAATGCGATTATAAACTTCAATGATTCCAATTCAAGCAAGAAATGCTCGCTTGAACAAGAATTTTGTATGACTTTTGGTACGCTTAACGATCGTCTGTATGTATCTACTGATCGACTACAAAGCCGGCTCCTTTAACGTCTCGATACATACACCCGAAAAGATAGTAAAACAGATAGAAAAAATATATATAAAAAATATTTTTTTAGAGTGGTAACTTTCTAACGCCTAGATACTCTCATTTGTTAATAGAACAGAACCTAGCGACATTATTTTCACATCTAGGCGTTCGTTTTATTAAAATGACAATTATGTCTGCATTTAATTCGACTTCAAAATTTACTTACAAAAAAATATCTAAGAGTTGCGCCCAGATCCAGCCTATTCTCAGTGAACGATGAAACTAGCCGATTACCTCAGCTTATTTTAATATATTTCTAAATCTGTCATCCCTAGTAAACATACTTTCTTCTTCTTCTTGCGGTGCCTTGTCGGTCCCCAGACGTTTGCGATCACTACAGCGAAAGCATCTCTGTCCTGCGCTACTCTTATATATACTCGGACACGAGGTGTGGCAGAAAAGTAATGAGACAGATTTTTTCAAACATCAATGTTATCCCCTTCAAAGTAGTTCCCTTGGGCAACTACACACCGATGGAGACGTTGTTCCCACTGTTGGTAGCAACGCTGGAAGTCTTCAACCGGTATGGTCTTTAGCATGTCTGTTACACTCTTTTGAATATTTTCTAAAGTCACGAAATGACGTCCTTTGAGGACATTTTTCAGTTAAGGGAAAAGGAAGAAGTCACAGGGACTGAGTTCAGGTGAATAGGGGGGCTGGGGAACCACAGGAATAACTTTAGAGGTCAAAAACTCTGTTATGGAGAGGGAGAGGAGTTCTGCTCAATTGTGAGGTTTTTCGGCACCATCTTGGCACAGATCTTTCTCATGTGCAAATGTTCAGTCAAAATTTGATGAACGGTAAAACGGTTTAAATTGAACTGTTCACTCAACATTCTTAATGTTAACCGACGGTCTGATCTCACAAAAGTGTTCACACGTTTGATATTTTCGTCGGTTTTCGAAGTTGAAAGCCTCCCTGAACGATGTTCGTCTTCAAAAATGATTTGTACCACAGAAAAACCTGTGCTCGGGATAAAGAATGTTCCCCGTAGGCCTGTTTTAACTTTTCAAACGTCACACTTGCCGATTATCCAAGCTTAACACAAAATTTAATGGCACAACGTTGCTCCGAATTCCGCTGTTCCATTTTGCGTGATACACAACCAAAAAGCCACAAAAATCACGTGGTTAACGTAAGGAGTTGAAACTCGCATTGGGCTATGGGAGGTTACTGATACACGCGCTCTATAAAGGGCAACAACGCAGTGTTGCCAGATCGCTTGCAGTGTTCCCAGTCTCGTTACTTTTCTGCCACACCCCGTATATGCCGAGTAAATTCTACAAAGTGATTCCTGGGAAAATATGAATATGAGTGGTTTTCCGTTGACTTCTCTGGTGGATTTTTCTGTCGGGGTTACCTTCCCTTAGCTGGTATTCATGGTTCATCCTCTCGTTATCTGCTGTGATCACACCGTTATGAGTGCTATCCCATTGCTCAGGGTTCCCGACATGGACGCTAACGAATTGAACTAGTCAGGAGTGTTGCCGGTGGAATGCAACTGGGCGTTCGCAACATTTTATCGAATCACACCCTCCAACAAAATGTCACATGCGACCCTACTGACAATTCGAACCCCACACATACTGTACACAATATAAGTAAACATACGTTACATTTTTAATATAAGTACGCTTTATGTGAAACTTGCTCGGCTATATGGTAAACTAAAAATGCCCTTTTTCTGTGTCCAGGCGGATGAAAAATGCAATTCTGTGTGTGAAATATAATCAGAATTCTGGACTAGCATTTTCGGCTACTCTCAGGTGAAAATCCGAAAAAAGAAATCGAGTGGAGATAAGTCAGTCTCGTTCGGTTCGATTCCTGAAAAGTTTAATTAAATATCAATTCAAAATGTGATCTTTTGACTGCAATATATCTGTATGAAAAATATAATATGCGTACATTTTTTTTCTGAACACGTTCGATTACAGATAACCGATGACGATTCTTTAAATTTTCATACAAATATACACATTTCCGTACATAAATATCGATTTTTCTTTATACCGTCTCAATATACACCAGTGAAGATACGTAGCGTTTGTAATCGCGGCCCTGAACTGGCACTCGACGCGTAAGACCGATAACCTTACCTTCATGTAACAGATTATCAATATACGCTGCATTTGATTAACCAACACCGTGCTCTATGCGCCACAGGCTACCGATAAGAACATGGTGGTGGATAATAATAACGCTTCATTGTATTTATTTATTACAGGTATGTACCAAGCATCTAATTAAATATAAACTCATTTTAAAACTGTATATTGATACTATAATTACGATTCAACCAAGCATAAATATTTCTGAATTACATAAATATTTCATTAAAACTTTTCCGTCACCTGTAATTCGATTCCGCAATTGTACCAAAAGAATAATCCTTACAAGCAAGATGGAATTAATTAGAATCGTTAATTTAAAAATCTGTCTAAAACATTGTTAATATGTACATAATAAAAAATATAACAAATGAAGCATTTGAATTTGGGATACAGACTTCCGTTGGCATCATTATTAATTTGAACTTGACGAGAAAGCTATATAAAGCGTAGTTTGAATAAAAAAACACCCAGTCCGATATAATTTTCTTTTTAAATGTGCGTTTGTTTGTTCGGTATGAACACTGTTCTTGAATTTAAACCTCCAATTGATATTATTAAAAAATGCTTTTCTAAACTTCAATTAAAACTTAGTGAATCGTGTGGTTTGATTAAAATTCTAGCTTTTCATTATCAATTTAATTTTGAAAATAATTATTTTGATTTAAATACATAATTATATTTTACTGTCCGTTTTAACCAACAAGTAAAAAAAAAGATGCCTAGATAATGCTTATTTATGTCTACTTATATTCCATTTTAAAGGCTTGTAATCAAATAACGCTGTGTAACGTAAAATCAAACACAATAGCTTGTAGACCGAAAATTTTCTTTTAAACGAACCTTTACGATTTTTTTTAAATTTTAGTTTTCATTTTTAAATTTGGAAAAAAAACAGGCACAACTTATCTTAACACCTAACATCTGATACTTAATTAAGCAATATCATTTTCAGGCTTCATGTTGTCAAATTTTACTACCCCTTTACGTACACATTGCATCTAATAACTTTAATATCTTTTAAAACATAATCGATTTTGAGTAAAGATTTTCGCTATTCCTGCGTAATTTTTTTATCAACACATTTTATCACACATACATTTTTGTATACTTTATACATTTACGTATCGGTTTAAATATATATTTTTAAATAATTAATATTTATTGGGAACAGAAAAAGCATTTTATCAAAAATCTGAGGTAAATCATCAATACAATATTAAGTTTACCAATGTGTCACGTGTTGCGGAGTAAGAAGTAAAAAAGTATCGAAAATACAATTATCTCACACAGTCTTAACATCTCACTCTTGATACAGCAGGTTTATACGGGAGCGCGAGAGACGTTTCACTTGTCGCACTAGTGAACAGCAAAGTTGCCAGTACTTCTGCCAGACGCCAGATAGTAGGTCTCCGAGTTTTGTCAGGGGCGGTTCTTTTGCCCGCGGTACGAGCATGAGCTAATGGTTTTTCACATTTTTAGCAATTATATTAAAATACTTTGACTTTTTACTTCAACTGTAAACAATTGTAACAATTGTGTATGAATTTTTAATTTTTCGATTGAAAATATATCATTTTTTGCATGTGTAATAACTACACAGCACAGTAACGTGCGGATGTTTTTGACACTGTAAGGTAAAGGCTAAAATCTTATCTTCTTTCCAAATAAAAGCGTAAAATTTACATTTAAGAATCTTTGACAAAACATTCCATAATTCAGCTATTTAATTCTTTATTTTTTAAATCTCTGAATTTCTTCATTTCTATTCAGACGTTTTGAAATTGGCGTAAAATTTTAAATTTGAAATTCCATCGTAAATTTTATCTAAATTCAAATCTTGAATTTTATACTCCGAGAGCTTAAGTACTTTTGAACAAAAAGTGCAATCAGAAAATCTTCCACGTTCGTGGTTTGAATAACTTTATTAAAATTAGATATTTTCTTTTAGAAATTTGCGCGTAAAATTTCAACTGGCGAAACAAGTGTCTATTTAAATAAAAAAAATCGAATTCTACCCTACTTTAAAAGTGCGAAACTCAGATTCCGGGTCGAACTGTTCATTGATAAAGTGTTTTGAATTCGGAACTCGGTTGAATTCCGTGTGTACAAGTGAAGTCGGTCAGTTGTGATGGCAGTCTGAAGGTGGCTCACGCAGAGGACGGCCGCGCCAGGAGTGCAGGAGTATGCCAGGAGCGAGGATGTGATGCCGGAGAGCTGCTGCTGCGTCCAGTGGCGCCAGGCGGCAGTCCACACTCGTCATGATGAAGGCGGCGGCTGGCAAATCGCAGCCTGATGCCAAGGTAATTTAAAAAAATATATATTATCAGTTATATTTTGCGAAAATTCGCAGGTTCTCAATAATCCATACTAATATGCGAAAGTGTGTTTGTTTGTTTGTTTGTTTGTTTCTTCACGTCTCAACGCAGCGACCGATCGACATTTTTTTGCATGGGGATAACCGGAGAGGTGGAAAGTAAAATTGAATACTTAATTTTCATCCCGAGTTAAATAAAGTACAACGAAAAAAATACAAGTATATTATTTCAACAATGAGTAACATTTATTGAAAATGAGTATGGTATGTATAAGCTTGTATGTCAAAAGAAATCAATTTGAAATTAATTACTTCAATTTCTATAACTGACTTGCTTTATATAAATCACACTATATAATCATATCTTCTGGTGTGTACCACATGGTTCTCACCTAGGCCCTTTACTTTTTAATGCATATTTTTATGACATAAACAAATGTTTTAAATATTGTAATTACATCTCCTTTGCCGATAACATGAATATTTATGCCCGTATTAAATCTCTCACTGACTGCACAAAAATGCAAGAAGATCTCGACAGACTTTTTCAGTATTGCAAGCAAAATTTACTAGAACTAAATGTAAGTAAATGTCACTTATTTTGTCTTTCGCGCAAACAAACGACGGTCAGCTTTTCCTACTCTTTCAATAACATTCTCTATTTCCGAGACGATAGTTGCTGTCCATGTGATGGCATCACTGAGCAGACTGTGGAACATCTTATTTACTGTTCAATGTTTGATAGGCCGAGGTGGGAGCTTGAATGCAAAGTAAACACTCGGATTGCTGGGACTAATAACCTAGCTGAGCTCCTGAACTGTAATGAAACACGAAGAGAGACTGTTCGATTCATTACAGGGACGATCAAGCAGGCTGAGTTATTTGGTTTCTAGCTCCTTTTGTTTTTTTGTGTCAAACTTTTACGATTTTTTATTTTTATTATTTGTTAATGTAATATTTAAGTTATTTTGAGTTATTTTGTTTATTCTGATTCTGCTTTTTTTAAATTTTTATTATTGTTATCTACGGTGAAAAATGTTAAGGTCAACGGAATATAATCTAAAGATAAATATTTTCGATAAAACCTTGCACATTACAAAAGCAAGGTACAAATAATTTGCAACTACAAAAAAAACATTCCCTATTTCTAAAACAGATAGTCAAATTCTCGACTTAAGTGGTATTATTGATACGCAACTAATGTTTAATATTCATATTGAATCTGTCCCGAAAAAACGATAAAAAATGGTCGCACTTATCATACGGGTATCGAAACCATTTAAACATGCAGAGACATCAGCTAGAATACTCTACTCCTATTTGGTCACCTTACTAGATAATAAGTATTAATAGACTAGAAAGGGTCCTCAAAAAATCCTTAAAACAGGTCGACTACCGATCAAACCTTAACTTCTCTAGCTATGCTGAAAGTATGCAGTATTATAAAATAACATCTCTTCGAAATCAAAGAGTAATGTTATACCAGTTATTTGTATACAAATGAATAAATAATAACATTGATTTCCCTAATCTACTTGAAAGACTTCCATTCCGTGTGCCATCTAGACCGACAAGACAAAATATTCTGTTTTACACAGACAACGCGTCAACAAACTATTTAAAACAATCTACAATACCTAGGACATGCGAGCAATATAACAATAGATTTACCGAGGCTGATATTTTTTATGACAATGTATGTAAATTTAAGTCAAAAATCATAAAAATATTGAGTGAAGCAGATATTCAATTAATTTCATTATTGATTAGATCTTTTTGATTTCTTATCTTTTACATTTGTTATATTTAACCTAATTTAAATTATTGTCTTATGTCAATGAAATTGACAATATTTTTGTTTATACTATTTACCAAAAAAATATATATACACGGTTTTCAGGGCCAGATCGCGAAACTACAGAGGAACATTCCTCATGGTAAACTTTAAAAAAAAAGTATTTTTTTTCCAAAAAGTCGTTAAAAAAACTTTTTTTTAAAAAATGATTTCAAAATAGAGTAAATCTTTGATTCTCTGACTAGCATCCCTTTCGCAACCTCTACCCCTCCCCGACAAAAAAATAATTGCGATAAAAACGTGTTACACCAACGAAGCGATGCGCACCAGACGCGAACAAGGGAAGCGGCTGGGTAGGAGAAGGGTAGTAGTTTGTGGAGGGACAGCTTGTCCGATAAATTAAGGAATTACTACATTTTAAGATTACATTTTTAAAAAAATCTAAAAATGACTTTTTGGAAAAATTTTAATAGGATTTTTTTTAAAGCTCACCATGAAGAATGGTTATCTGAAGTTTCGCGGTCTGGCCCTAAAAAACTGTGATTAAGGTTAGTTTGCTTTTCGTTTTAGTTTTGTAGTAGGATTTTGGATTTGTGAAGTGAATGACGATGCTACGTCTCCATGGACTAACGGACCATCATATTTCTTTCATAGCGATAATAATTGTAAGACCAAACTTTTTTAAACCACGCTAAACATATCATTCTATCGGGAATTTTCCTATCGATAAACAAAAAATCTTATTGGTTAACACACAGCTAATTAATGATATAAATATTTTCTACCTTATTCCACGTGGAAGAAGCCGCAGGTAAAACCTAGTTTAATAAAAATAAAAATGATATTTAAGATGAAAAATAATAAAATAAAGACAAAAATTAAATTTAATTTTAACTACAACATACATAAAATAAATACAAGAGCATCAAATAATTTTACTTGCAAACAACCTAGGACCAACAGAAAAAGAAACAGTTTTTTGTATACAGCAATAAATTTTTACAATTCACTTTCTAATGATCTAAAAAATATACAAAACATGTACGTACTTAAAAAACACCTAAATAAAACAGTTCTTACAGCCCGTGTGACGAGTGATATGTGATGTTATTTTATTTTAAAAAAAAATAAACTATTGTGTTATTATATATAATATCCCCTCATACCAGCACTTTTGCTGATTGGGAATATTTCGTACAAATAAAATATGTAATAAAATGTAATACGTAAAGTTAAAAAACCTTGTATTTTGTCATAAATAAATAAATTAAAAAATATATATGAGTAAGCACAATTTTGCTACCATAAGTGTTTGCAATGTGGTCATAAAGAGGAATGAGAATATCCGATATAACCCCTACATGTAATGTATTTATTAAACTCGCAGTGATAGGGGCAATAAAAGCAGTAGAGCAAAATTTTACTGCTATCATTGCCAGCCGCGGCTGCCATTTTACTGAAATTATCTTTCAGAAATAATTTTAGGGAACTCTAAAAAAATAATATGTGCAATTATACTTATTTTTAAACATAAATAGCCCACCGTATACCTACATACTAAACTGCATATTTATTTTCTATTTCTTATACAGTTAAAGTATCTTCCTCCTCATACCCGAATCCGTTTTAAAAACCGAGGGTCTTCCTATCAGTTTGACTCATACAAAATAGCAATATTTTTTTGTCAATAAATGTTTTTTTTTAAAGGAAACATTTGCGTTCTTATCATTTACCCAAATATTTCGACTTTTGGGGCCATTTTCAACGAGTTTTAAATAGCAAAAAGAACAAGTTGGGGTAGAGGGGGGTTCGAACATCGGACCTCTTATCCGTGAGTCCGCAACACTAGCCACGGGACCATAACCCGAGTTACTATTTTAAAATGTTCAATTTCATGTGTCGCGGTTTTTATTGAATTAAACTCTACTATTTCACTGCCTAGTCTATGTCCATGATTGTAATTTTATAAATTTGATAACATCAGATTAATATATATTTATTTTTAAATTTTCGCTAAATAAATAGCTCCGACGATGATAACTCCGATGATAAACGCCACAATCATGCATGTAGCACTACTTATTAAAAGGTTATTAACTGTTATTACTGCGTTTGACAATTTCAACACCAAGTGTTTGCAATACTACTTCTCTTTGATAGAAAAGGATTTTTATACAGGTTATCATATTATTTATTGTTTCGGCATTTACTGTGTCAAAAAATATTTTAAACTTAAAATAAATAAAACACTTTTACGCCACACGCTGGTTAAATCTTAATAACTTTAAAATTAATAAGTTTAATAAATAAGAGTTTTAATATCTTCAACATTAATTATTTAAATGAACTAATTTCATAATATTTTAATATCCCAGAGCAAAAAAAAAAACATTTTATTAAAAGGAATATAGAAGTCTAGGCATTTACAGGGTTTGCGACCTGTCATAGGCTGGTTCAAGTGGCCACTTTACACACTGTGTAACATTCACCATTCTGCCTATGTTTGCCCATCATTCTGCCCATCATTCTTTCAATTCTTCCACCTGTTGATCTACGAGTATGTGAACTTAAAGAGCTAAACCGTTAATTGATGTTCAAACATACGCAAAATGGTGAATATTACGCAGTGTGTAAAGTGGCCACTTGACAGCCGATGACAGGTCATAAGCCTTGTAAATGCCTAGACCTCTATATTATCTTCTATATCTCTGTTAAAACATCATCATCATCATTACTTTTCCGCATCTAATGGTATATAGGCCACTGCGTTGGTACACCAATCGCAGCGTATCTTTATCATTTTCTTTACATGGAGGTAAGATGATCAGTCTTACGCTTCAGGGACCAGTACAGGGCCTATGAAATATTTTTTCTGAAAATACCCTTTTTAATAAATATTTCATATCATGTCGGGAATCGAACTCGAGACCTCTTGAATTGTAGGCAAACTCGCATGTGTACAAAAAATTTTAGACAAACTGGAAATATTGTTTATAATATTTTGTTTAGGTACAAGTCAATATTTATTGCATTACTCTAATTAAAACAAATACAATATTACATTTTTGTAAATAACTACTAATTGCCATTTTAAATGAATGAATTAATTAATTGATCTATTTCTGTCGTCCTGATTGAAGCTAAAAATTACATGATATAATAACTTTTATTGTATAATAAGTTACACATTAAAATACTCATTACACTTCCACAAATTTGTTTGACCAATTAGCGCTTTCACCATCTAATTGTCATCTTCAGACTGGTAAATATAATACAGTGTAAGGTACATTTATATAAAACTAAATATTATATTATATATTAAATGTACGTACATTTAAATCCAAAAAAGTAATTGAAAACATTTGTTTGGCTTCTATTCTATAAAAATATTTATTGTTTTATTGCAATGTACATCGTCCAACTAAGGGGGCTAATAAGGGTGAGTTCTTAAATTATGTCTGCTGATTTATTTAAATTCTATCGCTAATATTTTTTATTCTATTTATTTCCACAATTTCTTATCTTTGGAGCTTTATAACTTAATTCGAACTAAAAGTGTAAATTTAAATTTTATTTCCAACAATATTTTATGGATATTCTATTTTTTTGTTATTTTATAGCTATCTTATATTTATATTTTATTATTAAATTAATGTTTCTCATTGAAATGAATTTATTTTTCAATGGATGCTTTATTATTGCCAGTAAACTTAATTCGGTAAATACCATGTGATCAATCAAAATATAATTATAAACTCATCAATATTTCAACTAATTACTGATAATGTTGATTTTTTGTCCACTTGAAATGGTTTAATCTCATCATAGATAGGGACAGAAATCCACCAGAACCAGATAAATGTATTGTCAATTAAAAGCAAGGTAGGTACTTATTTATTCTTTTCAGTACGAATTTAAACAAGGTTTAATTAATCTGCCAACGTCAAAACCCATTATTAATTTTTATCGTCTTGTACCGTTGATCTTTGTTTGACATAAACATAATTAATTGTCACAAAAAATAATTGTGTAACCATAAAAATAGCAAGCGAGTAAATACACCATACAGTAAAATAATTATAAATCGACTTCGTTTTTACCGCTTCTTTTTTATTTTTCTCTTATAAAAATCTTGGAAATTAAAAAAACGATTCCTAATAAGGAAAATAAACAATATTTTCCTTAGTCTACTCCTGCTTAGTTTTAAAGGTCGTATCCATCTCACTTCACACTCCCCATCTTTACGAGAACAACATGACATAAAGACTTGACTTATTAGTTCCATATTGCAAAATTATCCACATATATTCATAATTTATTGGATAAATCATTAAAGTGTATTGATATATTTATCGACTTAAAAAAAGCATTTGATGGTATATCACACAACAAAAACTTATATCAAAATTAAAGAGTGTGGGAATGGATGGTAAAGCCATTGAATGGCTTACAAGTTATCTATTCCAACGACCTCAAATGGTAAAAATAAAGCACACGTATAGTCAAATTGAGACATGCGTTTTCGGGATACCTCAGGGTACCGTGATAGGTCCGCTTCTATTTATTATCTATGTCAATGACATATTAAGTCAAAGTTCAAATTAAAAAAGGATATCATTTTATTATTATTATTAATAATAAAACATGTAATACAAAAGTACATATACTCCCAGGAGTTATTAAAGAAACTCATTTGGGACCGTACATAAAAAAACATTTTTGTGACACTACATAATATACAGATAGTGTTTTTTTGGGTTATTATGCCGTGTTTGTGGGCTTTGTATTGCCGACGTTTCGGAGCACATTGCAGTGTCCATCTTCAGCCCTGAAGATGGACACTGCAATGTGCTCCGAAACGTCGGCAATACAAAGCCCACAAACACGGCATAATAACCCAAAAAAAACACTATCTGTATTCTGAAGGCCGTGAAAACCTACGAACCTTGACTACATAATATCATACATAGTTACTACATCCGAAATAGTAAGAAAATATTTTTGTATAAGAAACATAAAATACAGTACTTTACACCATCTATATATTACATTAATTACTATCATTATCAAAAAGATTTAAGTAATATTTTTTTATTGTGACCCTTCTGGATTTTTTATTCGATTTTTCGTGTTTTAGCTCATTAAGCAGTTTATTATATTCGGAATGGCCAATATCTTCCAAAGACCTACTGCCGAACTTTGCTGAGCAAAACTTAGACACATGAAGATTCCCCGAGTAACGCGTATTGTAGTTGTGAATATCATGACCAAATGTGTATTTTAAATTTGTGTGAGCAGAAAAGTTTATGATATTCTAAATTGTATTGGTTATGTCATGCAGTGGCAGCACCTTGAAAGGAAGTATATTTGTTTGTCGGTAGATATTCTTGACATGGGAATCCCATTTAAGTCCAATAATGTTTCTTAGAGCCATGTTCTAAAGAACTTGTATTACCGATATCTGATTTTTGCTGGCAAAACCCTATATACATGATAGGTGGGAATGAATCATAGCGTAGTAGATGACAAACAAAACGCAATGAGGAAGCAAGCCTCGAAGTCTATGCAATACGCCAGTTACGGGTGCTATTTTTGATTTTACGTGCCCAAATTGGTAGCTCCATAAAAGTTTGGAGTCAATAAATAGTCCCAAGTATTTAGTTACATTGGTCTTTTCAATAAAGCCAGTTCCGAGAGAAATATTGATATTTAAGTCCTGTTTGTTCCCAATCATATACGATGTTATATGTGATATGCCGATGATACGGTTGTTTTAGTTGAGGAAGTTAACTGAAACTCAGTAAATTTAGTGGCTTATGACGTTATGAATAAATTTAAATTTAAATACGGAAAAGACAAAAATCATCCCATTTTTTACACAAATTTAGATTTAGTAATAATTGCAACAAAACTAACTGCGATCTAACATGTTCAGTACTGGATACAACAGATAAAATTTAATATCTTGGTGTATACATAGACCAAAACTTAAAATGGAAAGACCATATTAGGGAATCAGTTAAACATATTAGAAAATGTAAATACGTATTTTTTAGATTAAGAAATATTTTAACAATCAATAATTTTAAAACACCTTATTACTCAATTGTACAATCTTTATTACAGTATGGTATTGTTGGATGGGGTGGTGCATATGCCAATATAATTAACCCTCCTAAAATAGTACAAAGATTAATTATTAAAGTAATTTTAATGAAACACTCAACATTCAATACGGAAATTCTATATAAATTATTCAAAGTCCATACAGTAGACACCTGTTATAAAATAAATTTCATTTTACACATTTATAAAGTAGAAAAAATAAAAGAATTTGAGATGAATAAGTCACTCAGATACTAAAATGATATTAAAATCCCTACGTTTTGCACAAGTCATGATCAAAATAGCTTTGTCTTCAAAGTAATCTCCCCAATGTACTAAAAACTATTAAAACTAATACATCAATAAATAAATTGAAAGTAAATTTAAAGATTTTTTTGAACCCGTGTAAAAACTGCATTCTATTTTAATTCGTATTAATGTATTACTGTTTTTCTTTTTATATCCTACAAGTTTAATTTTCTCATGTACTCGTATATTCCAAATTATACAACTTCTAATAAATAAATAACTATAACAGTGTGAGTCACTCTCCAAGCACAAGAGTTAATATCTTTTTTGGAGAGTTACATTTATAACATTTACTAGATGTATAAAAGTAGATTTGTATTAGTATAAAAAAACATGTATCATTTATGGAAATATATTTATTGATAAAAAAAAATAATTAAAAATATGTTAAGTAATCACTAAAATAAAATCGAGCTGAACCCGGCAATGCTTTGCTATTGCTAGATTTGTTATTGATTCGGCATTTCTTACTTGTCTTGAATTATACACGCTTTCATGAATTTGAACATGCTTTCATTTGGTCCAGAAATGGATGCGCGCTTGACCGACAGGATCAAAATCATCCCCTTATGTCTGCAAAATATCTTTTTGAGGGGGTTAATGCACTTAAGGTTAACGACCCCCCTTTTACTTCAACCCTCAGGAGTGTCATCCATTACCTACACATCCCGTGCGTTTTACCAGTAGGGGAAAGACGCCTAGCCCCGGACAATCTAAAAATCGCCGTAAGAGACGGATAATAAATTTACATATATTGCAACAGTAAGGCGGAACATTTTTGAGAAGAGAATATGGAAATACAGCAAACGTCGTTTTACGCCTGGGTTTCGTTCCGAGAGACACCGGCGTAAAATGAACACAAATATAATAGAAGATATAAGATTTGGTTCCGTGTAAAAATTCTAAAAATATTTGTTTATATTGTTGCCGTTGGGTAATGCCGCAACAACATTGTTGCGGCATTATCCTATACATGATGTATTCAAAATATATTATAAATGTATTAAATTAATTTAGTTTTAATTTGTTTACAAAATAAATAAATATCTCTTGATATAAATATGGCATTTTTTATAGTAAATACTAACTCACCAGTTCGTCGGTACTAAATTACATTCTCACACTTTTTTTGGAAAAAGCATCCACTTGCATTTGCTTTGATTGTTGCTTCCTTTCTTGCAGAATCATAGCATAAACTTCAAATATTTTAATAGTCTTTTAATTTAAATAATAATAAAATAAAAAATATAATCACACTTTTTTATTTTTCTTAAAAACAAAACGAAAACTAACTTAGAACCAATTTCACATACACAATAGGCTCCTCGCGTACACGGTAATATAATAAAACAACGTGTACAAGTGTGTCTGCTATTAGAATCGCGGCGCCTACTGTCGTCTGGAGTCAGCCGAACCGAAGAATCTCACGCCGGCGGCACTAATCGGCGTTATTGTAAATCGGCGTGAATTGAACCGGCGCAAAACAACGTTTACCTCTATATATATTTAAACGGGTTTTCGTCAATGTGGAAGTTCAGTGTTTTTAAAAATGGTTTAATTATTTGTTAATGGATTATCAAACTTAGCCAAATTATTTTAATATTTTATGTATCGTATTATCAGTGCTATGAGTTTTGTTGTTTTGAAATTATTGGGCCCGTGACGTCACAATTTACCGTCGGAGATTTTCGCTGAAAGGTGAGTTGGCTTTCCAGAAGCCGGAAATCTATTACAACACTGTATTATTTGTTGATTTGAAAGAACTAGTAACGTCGGCGTCGTTAAAAGTAGTTCTTTTTTCTTCATCATAGTGCACAGAACACTGCATTATAAAATATTCTAATGTAAAAACACCCTTTTAAATAAATATTTCATGTCAACCATGCCGGGAATCGAACCGGAGACCTCTTGTATGCTCATGCTCCAACCACTACATCACGAGGCCGACGATTTGAATATTTTTTTATAAAGCCTCACAACTAAAGTAATGTACACTGTATACAAAATTAATTATAATAAATATTTTTAGTGCCTTAATTTGGATTGTATACTTAAAAACCAATAATAAATTCGTGTTGAATTAGACCTGGACCAATTGAATTAGACGACAATGGTCTCATTAGATAATGAGGTCCTCGTTGATTAGATGTAGTGGTTTTTAATTACAAACATAGTTTCTGGAATGGCAGGGTAGCAATACCAATGCAGTTCCCTCTGCGTCATTAGGTGCGATAAGTGCGAGAGAGTGATAATGCTGATGAGTGTCCGGGGTTGGATGCTATCCAGCGCTACATGCTGTCCGGGGTTAGAGGCCTCACCCGTGCCTGAAAATTGTGTCGAATGTCCAGGTAAACGCTAGGTTTCATGTTACACCAATAGTTTGGATTTAAATTGTTACTTTATGAAGAAGCGTTTCGTGCCGTCATTTCGAAACTCATTTACGCGCATTTTTAAAACAAAAGGAAAGTAAAATAATGGTTCAGTTACATGAGAATAGATATAAGTAAATTATTTTTTTAGCACCACAACTTTTAAATAAATAAAATTATTTGACATTAATTAAAAAAAGTAAATTATTAGCGGCCTCCGTGGTGTAGTGGTCGAGACTCTTGAAGCATAGACGGAAGGTTCCGGGTTCGATTCTCGGTGAGAACACAAAAATTAACTGTGATTTTTCTCAAGCCTGGGTGTTCTGTGATGTAATTCACCACTGTAATTTGGCCTCCTGGCCTGTCGTGGTGCAAAAATAAAATAAATAAATAAATATAACCCATTACGGGTTTTTAAATTAATTTAACAAAATATTTTCTCCTTTTTAAATTATAATAATATTGTTAATAATATTTTTAGCATAAAACTTTGAAAAATTAAAATATATATAAATATATATTTGCGTTCGTTGTATGTAGTTGCGTTGTCGGCCCCGTGGTGTAATGGTCAGTGCGTTTGCCTGCCATGCAGGAGGTCTCGGGTTCGATTTTCGACATAGTGGTTATGAAATATTCATTTAAAATTAAAAATGCCTAGACTTCCATATCCCCTTCTCAAAAAATTTCCCTCTCTGTTGAAATAAATTTAAATATGAACAACTCCCTAGGGAGGAAATCCAGCCAGTCTGCAAGCATTTGGACATAAACAAACATTGTTGAATTACTACCTGGTAAAAGAAGAAGTATAAAAATTGGAAAATTGTTTTCAGGCGTTGCCTAGTAGGTGATTTGGTTCAGCCGGATGAATCTCACCCACGTGATAAAGGTTTCAGCTCTTTTACTTCACAAAAGTCAACAGATGGAAGTTTTGAGGAAATGTGGATGTTCAAACATGGGCAGAATGGTGAATGTTACACAGTGTGTAAAATGGCCACTTAAACCAGCCAATGACAGGTCATAAGCCCTGTAAATGCCTAGACTTCCATATCCCTTATTTGAGGTATTCTCCATCCCGGTGTCTCCATCTGTTGAAATAAATTTAAATGGTTTAAAATATTTCATTGATCACCTTACCTTCATGTATCTAAATTGATCAAGATACGCTGCGATTATTGTACCAATCCAGTGCCCCACGCACCATTTGTGCGGAAAGGGAATGATGATGTATTTGCGTTCTTATAATTCACCCAAATATTTCAATTTTGGGGGGCATTTTTAATGAGTTTTAAATTACTCACTATTAGAAGATCGAGTAGAGTGCGCTTCAATTCTCAGACCTTTGATCCATAAAGCTAGGGTTTCCTAGGACAGCGGTCCCCGTATTTTAACGGCCGTAGTGAACGGTGATGCGGTGGACAGCCGTCGTAACGGTGACTAGAGTGTGGTTTCCTAGGAAAACGGTGTTATCAACACCATTTAACACCGCTTCCCACAACATTAGCCGCGGGACCACAACCGGATTCAATTTATTCAGCTTTTTTTAATTTTTTTTTTATAAAAATAAATATTTGCGTTCTTATGATTTACCCAAATATTTTATTTTGAGGGCCATTTTCAACAAGTTGTAAACAACTCACTATTAGAAAATAGGAATCAAGTTGGGGTAGAGTAGGATTCGAACCACGGACCTTTGGTCCTTAATTTACTTTATTTCGTTGTTACGATTATTAGCATTTTTTAAACGATTTCTCTGATATTCAATATGGCTTTCAGTACTTTTAATGGCTTAACGTATTTAGTTATTTATTTCAATTATGCATTAAATAAATAAATTTAAAAAAAAAACTATTTTGTTATTAGAATCATATCCATCCATGCGCTTTGTAAGACAATTTGTAATATTAGCCTTTATTGTATAAAAATCTACTAACTACTCTGGCATCAGATTATTGAACACTTTTTGTATGTACAATATACAGCCTGTAACTGGGAGGGTGGATCATTGGTGGCAGAGCGATTTCTACTAAACTATTAAATCTACGACCGTACAAACCACACGTATTTGTACTTCTAATTTAACACAATTCCATCCTTTTATCAAGCAAATTTGTTTATTTACTAAGTATCGTTGCGTAGTCGAACCAATATAGGCAAAATATCTTTTTAAGTACGTCATTGATGCACTGAAAAAATATTGATTTAAGCACTTGCAAAATTCAAGTTTACATTTTTACATGATGCTCTAGCACTAGCCAAATGAAATTTTAAGGATTACTTTTCCATAAATAAGAGTAGTTTTTAAAATAGGTTGTTAATTTTTTTTTGTGAAAAATTTTTTTAGAGCATTTAAAAATTTGTTGAAAAATTAAGTTTGCAGATTTTTTGTGATTATTATTTTTATTTAGAATTAAATCAAATAACGACTTAAAACTGTATTGTTAAAAAAAGGCCTACTATTGAGCTACTTAGGAAAAAAAATACGATCGTAGACTTAATAGTTTAGCTACACTTGGGACATCCAGTCTAAAATCGGACTTTTACTGAAATTTCTTAAAAATCCGACTAACTTTTAAACGACTGAATATCGCGGAGGAAACATGGGGGTTTAATCGATAGGCATTGAGGTCTTCCGTCGCTCTGCCACCGATGATCCACCCTCCCAGTTACAGGCTGTATGTATAAATACAAATACACTATTTAATTTATTTTTTATTTCTATCCAGCTCAAATATTTTCTCGTTTGTTCAACTTTATTATTTGTGTGTTTTTTTCAAGATAACTCTAATTGCTTTATTTGAGAGCATTTAAAACTTATTTGTTTATTTATCTATTTGTTCTTTTATAAATGATATATTACTTTTTTTTCATTAAAGATAATTTTCCCTCACTGGGGTGTCACGTGCCGAAGCACACATTTTATATAACTTTGAAGTATGCCTTACGTATCCAAGAAAACAAAGTTAAATTTAATAATATTTTTTCTAAAAATAAAGAATGAGACTACATTTTTAATTCATAACAGATTTTTTATTGAAAATATCGAATGTTTGTTCAAACTGATGTACATAATCATGGCGTATGTTAATGAGGAAGTACAGTGCAACGGGAAATTGGATATAAAAACGACGTTTTCTTAAACTCAGTAAAAATTAGAGCATTTCATTGTACGACGAAGTTTCTTGAAAACATGAAAAAAAAACATTGATAATACATAATATTTTGAACGACGTCACTAGTTCTACCGAATTAACCAATGATAGAGACTTGTGATAGATTTCCGGTTTACGGGAAGCCAATCCATCTATCATAACAACTCACTGAAAAGAACTTGTGACGTCACACGTAGAGTAATTCCAAAATTAACAAACTTTAAAAATTCATAACATAATTAAATCATGCTCTCAAGCACATTTAAAACATAATAAAAACACATTAAACTCACAAACGAAAATAAAAAAATAAAAATAATAAATTTAAACATATTTCTATCTTTTCTTTTCCCACCTTTAAATATTAAAGCTTCATCCCAATTTCGGTCCAAAAACTCCTAAAAATGAAATGTGTAGCTAACTAGTTGTAAATATTTATGTTTCTGTCCCCTGTTCAAATACTTATTTGATCGTATCTCCAAAATATGTTAAGAATAGTGTAAAAACTGTAAAGTTGTAAACAATTCACCAGTTTTGAAGATGCCCACTTAGGCAAAAGCGCTCGTTGGTCAAAATAATACAAAGTAAAACTTAACCAAGAAGTTTCATTGATAAGTTTATTTATAATTTTATTATAATCATTAACTATGGAGTTTTATCAAGAAATATCAACAAAAAACATCAATATTATATTTCTATATATTTGGCCTGATCCATTCATCAATCCGTACGCATCCTAACTGACTTTAAAACAACTTTCTTTAAAACAACTTTTTTTTTCTTCTACCCACTGGTTTCAAAGTTTCACAAGCTTCTTTATTGAAGTGTAATTTACTAATGGATCTTTTCCTATTTTATTTTAACAGTTTCTACTCAATATTAAATCTAGACATATAAAGGTAAAAAGTCAAGCCTTTTAATCATGTTCTTCTTGTAAAGATGGGATTTGTGGAGTGAGGGGGATTCAAACCTTTGAAACTAGACAGAAGGATTAAAGACAATATATGTAGTTAATTTTATAATTTTATAACGGGTTGGTTAAAATTAAAAAAATACAATCGTACTCTCCAAACCCGCGATATTTAAAAATTCCTGTTATTTTCTGAACACATCTCTATTTATTGCTTTTTTAATTTCTAAGATTTTTTATGTTGTCTAATTTTAATATTTTATTTTCAACATGAAGAACTTTTAATCCATTGTCTTTGCTAAAATTTTTGGAAAAAAAAACACCTTAAGTGTTTTTGTACTCTAATTTTAATGATTCTTTTAGTTTTTCCAATGTAGATTGAATCGCATTCATTACAATTTAATTGGTGTGTGCCAAATTTATTATATTTAAGGACTTAATCTTTTTGATTTTTAACAATGTTCCTATATTATCAGCTGTGTAGAATGCAGGTTTCTTAATAGCAAAAAAATGCCAAAATGACCTAACTAAACTGACTAAAATTTGACAAGATTGGGGGAATTGGCATTCGGCAAGGTTGAAGGAAACTAAAATGTACACAGTGCGGACGTTTGTGTTTCTAATATTCTCATATGGAGCAGAAATGTGGACGGTTAAATTACGTGAGCAGGAGAGAATATTGCCTTTGAGATGTGGTGTTGGCGTTGAATGCTGAGAATACCATGGACATCCAGAATAACAAATGTCTCTGTACTGGAATCATTCCTTTCCATCATAATTGTTTTTTTAGTGTCATTTTTTAAATTTGATGTTTATTTCCTGAAGAATCATTCTTAAAGTTTTGCGGCTTCCTCCAAAATTAATATCGTTTCTCAGATCAATAAACAGTTTCGGAAAAGTAGGTACTTCCTTTTTTACTATATGAAACTCCTGATTTTTGTCTGATGGCACCTTAATCAATGCTGTCAATTTTCATGTTTTTTTTTCCTCTTCTTTATAGGAGTTGTTATTTTTGTTGAAAAAGCCTCTAGGGTAATTCTCTGAACAGATCGTTTAGATACACATACAAAAAAACATTAGTTCGATAAAGAAATTTGGATTAATAAATTTATAAAAAACATTTACACAAACATATTAATTTTATTTTTATAAAAATCTATGAAAAAAGTCTTTAAAAATTAGGGCAATTAATCTTAAGTTGTGACAACTCTTACCGATCATAGCACCAACGCGAGCATTCATTTTTTTAAAAGGAAATTATGACCCAATATTTCTTAGTTCCCTTTCACAAAACGCTTTTACTTTTAGAATAGTCTCTCTTATACCACTTTTTATGACTTTCAGCATTGCTACAGAGTATCACTTTGGGGTTTGTAAGCGTCAAAAAAAAATTTAGATAAATCTCATAAAAAATAAGTTTATGTAATGTAATGTATTAATTTATTACTACCAACTTATACTTGTGACTCTGTAAGTATATATTTTTTATTGGGTCTGGCCTTATTTCAAACTATCATCGGGCTTCGATAAAAAAATAACATGTAGCCAAAAAATTTCTCTTTTTAATATGTACAGAAGGTGCAAAAGAATAAAAAATGTGAAACACATGAAAAAATAATCAATAAAATCAAATGTTATTCTCTTAATAAATATAGTATTTATTAAACATTAAAAAAATGTTCTTTGCAGTGGGGCAATTAAAGACGAACAGTCACTGCCACATTTTAGTCTTTATAAATAAAACAAGTTGTTTTCTTGTTGGTATTATATCCATTGTTTAGAGAATTTCCTTGTTTTTGGCTTTAAAATTCTCTTCGTATCTTTCTTGTACATTTTAAATCAGGGGATAAAAAAAATTTGGGGAGTTGGGTACGCGGTCAGAATTAAGGGTAGCGAAATCTATTCTTGCTGTTTTGTGTGTTTTTACAGGTAAAAATTCCCTAAGGAACAGGATAGACCCTATATTCTGCAATATCGATCCCAGTAGTAATTCCTTAACTACAAAACTACGTGTTAACTTCTCGGGTATTATTGGATTTATAGAAAAACAGTGAATATGTTGGTTGATAAAGATTTTTGATGTTTCTTGAAAAATTCAGTAATGTAATAAAAGTATTATTTACAAATTACAACAGGATTAGAGAACACTTTATAGAAGTAAATATGGAAGTCTAGGTATTAACAGAGCTTATGACCCGTTATTGGCTTGTTTATTTAACCCCTTTACACACTGTGTAACATTCACTATTTTGCCCATCTTTGAACGTCCATATTTCTTCAATTCCGTGGTGGACATTTGGCCGAAATTATCTTTAAAACATAAAATTTTATATAACATGATATAAAAATATCCGTTTTATGTCAAATAAAATTTGTTTTATATTTTAAGTTCAAAGTTCATTAATTTAATTACTCTTATCAAATGACCCTTTACTTATCTACTCTGTTGTGTCAATCAATGTTTCCGAGTGCACAATAAAATTTTAAAGAAATCAATAAATTGTTTTTTTTTTACCTTACATTTGTGTTGGCAATATTACTCGGTGACTTCAAGTATGCGCGCGGCGAAAGTGTGTGAGTGGGGAAATTATTGGACACAGTCCGATGTATTCAAATATGATTCTACGCTCCTTCTGGACTATTCTTAATTTTATTTGTTTATACTTATGTTACTCTGCTGCACTTGAATGTATTACCAATAAATGTAAAAGCCCGTAGGGCGTATAAATAAATAAATATGGCTGTTTTGAGCTATGAATGCAGTTTAACCACATTTAATAAAAACAAATTCTTTAGAGACCACTGACATATCCTACATTTTTTCTGAGTGAGCACACCACGAATTAAAAACCTTTTTATTTTTTGAAATCGGTTGAGCAAAATATCTAGAAGAATCTATGATGCTACAGTGTCCTCATTTTATGTCCTTCATCAACTTTTAACTTTTATTTTGATTTTTAATTTTGTCTTTCAATTTTAACTTTTTAATTTTAATTTTAACTTTTAATGTAAACCTTTAACTTAATTTTAATTTAAACTCTTCATTTTAATTTTAACTTTTGCTTTTAATTTTAAACATTTGATTTCAACTCTTAATTTATACTTACCTACATCTACTACCTGCATCGAATAATTTATTGTTGGTTGTGATTTTTTACAATTAAATTGAAATGTTCATGGAAGCAGAGAGAGAGGGAGGAAAGTAGAGTAGCTTTACAATGTCTTCTCCTTCTTACGAACTTTTTATGTTATATTTTCAATTTTACTTTTTTAGAATTCAATTCTTTTTCTCCTATTCTGCATTCATTAGTGTGAAATCTGTAATTGGTCTTACTTTTTTAAATTGTTCTTTTGTACCTTGTTTTATATAAAGACTGTTTGATTTCATTAATAAATAAATAAATAAAACAACCTCTTTTGTTTCCCCCTGGTCATTTTTCAAATTCTGAGTGTCCTCCTGATCATTTTGCTTCGCCAAGTGCCCTGCCCACTGCCATTTTAATTTTTCTGCACGACCCATGAGATCTACGACTCCGGTTCGGCGCCTTATTTCTTCATTTTATTTTCTTGTAATAAGAAATGGTATAATATAAAAGTTGAAAATGTTGTTAAAAAATTAGCAGTCCTCAAGTTGCGTACTTGGGCGAATCCGATCGTTGGTCAAATTAAACAAAGTGAAACTAAACCAAGGAATTTTATTTATAATTTTATCAAAATCATTATATTTGTATTAATAATTATATTAATATTGGCTGATTTATAAATTCTTTACAATCGGGTTGTGGTCCTGTGGCTAGTGTCTCGGACTCACGGACCAAAGGTCCGTGGTTCGAATCCTACTCTACCCCAACTTGATTCCCATTTTCTAATAGTGAGTTATTTACAACTCGTTGAAAATGGCCCTCAAAATTAAATATTTGTGTAAATCATAAGAACGCAAATATTACTTTTTATTAAAAAAAAAAAAAAGCGCTATTTTTGTGAAAAATCACCTCAAGGGCGCTTTACAATTGTAAATTTAACTGACGTTCTAACTTAACTCATGTGACATTATATTTTCTGATTTAAAATTGAGGGTATGATATTCTAAGAAGGTAAGAAGTGAGAAGAATTTGAAGCACTAACTTTGTTGTTATTCATTATAATTAAATTAATAAAACATCTTTGTTTTTAACAAATAATTTTTTTTACCATAGTTTGATTTAAATAAAAACAATATATACAGGATGTTCATTAAACCCTATCACATCCGAAACCACGATGATCAGTATGAGCAAGAAGACATATTGGCACATTAAATTATTTTTTTAGAACGAATAAAATTTAAAAAAAGAAAATATAAAAAAAGCAAATGGTTGCTTACTTCTGCAGAGGAGAAACGAGGAGGGGGGAATATGATACTGCGCCGCGCTCCCCTCACTTCTCCCCTCCAGAAGTAAGCAACCACTTGTTTTTTTAATATTTTTTATTTTTTAAAACTTGGTTCTAAATATTCTTTTAAATATGCTAATATGTTTTCTTGCCCATACTGATCATTGTGGTTTCGGGTATGACAGGGTTCAAAGATTACTCTGTATGTCCCGACTAGCTGGGAAATTCCTGTGTTTAGGCAGGACCTTGCTTAAAAATGATGCTGAAACAATTTAAATCAATAACCATAATACCAATAATTAAAAAATCAAATATGAGTTTACCGCTCGCATACTGATATTAAAGAGAATATCATTATTCAGAATAAATTTCATGCAAAACAGTTAAGTTTTCGAACTGAAAACTTAATCCAAGTGTAGTTTCAAACTTAATTTCTATCAAGGTTTTACGTATTTTCACGAGAAAAGTATTTTGAATGCTTTCAAGAAATATCTCAGTACCTAAATTAAACATTGTTCAAGAGTTTTTCCACAAAAAATACCGGAAGAAACCATTCAAAGGAATTATTTATGTAAGGTTGTGATGTTTTTATATTATTATTTTTATTTTTACAATCTGATAAAAAGTAAGGAAATCGTACGATTTTGCCGTTTCGAAACGTCGTTCTTTCAAAATCGCGTCATTAGTACAAACCATTAGATAAAACCAATCATTTTAAGAGGAACGCGGTCCGGTTTTTCTTCATTCAAAAAGATTCCTGTATTTTCTCACTTTATTATGGCACTAGAGAAATTATTTGTTTATACCACACTAGTATTGTGGATTAGCGGGCCAAAGGTCTGAGGTTCGAATCCCACTCTACCACAACTCGATATCCATTTTCCAACAAAAGTTATTTACGACTTTCAGGAAATGGTCTGAAAATTTAAATATTTTTGTAAATAATAAGAACTTAATATTTCTCTTTAAAAAAAATACACCATTGCATTGTTTCTATTTATTCATTTTATTTTATAAATTTATTGCATAAATAAGTATACATATATTTGAGGTGAATATGAAACAAATTATTGTTAGGTGTCTTTTATAATTTTTTATTGAAAAATATGATTTTCACGTTTATTTTCAATGGAAGTTTGATCAATTTTTTTGTTGTATACACCATTTTGTGAAAAAGACTAAAATTATATTGTTATGGTATTTGTTACAATCAATATAGTGTAAAGTTTCCGCAAACCAAGTTTTGTAAAATTTCCATTGAAAATAAACGTAAAAATAGTATTTTTCAATTTAAAAATTATAATCTATGAATAATGAGTTTCATAGTTTTGTTTATAGTCACCTTAATACCAGGGAATCTGTATATAACTAATGAATTTTAAAAAAATACAGTTTCTATGGTTTTGCTTTTTCGACAATTTTTTTTTGCTAGGACCATCGAAAAATCCAATAAGCGCGCAGTTTTATTTGCCGTCTTCGAACGTAAGGTATACAAATATGATTAATAATTTTAAAAATCGGATAAGGTATTAATAAATTGTATTCTGAAAAAGAAAAAAATCGGTTCAGTTTTGAGGTGCGGAAAACGGGACAGCGAAACGCCGATTCTGTCGTTTTTTTTTGGAAAATCAGTTCGTCGCGCAGTTGTCTTTTTTGCACTGATCGGGGAGGCATCTGAAAGAGAGTGACAAATATACAATGTTGAAATATCTATTCTTACCCACCGCATACAGAATTTTTGATAGCAAAATTAACTTTAAAGTTTTAGGTGAAAAAAAATTGAAACTTTTTAACCTGCAGTACCCTATGTTTAGTCTAAACTTTAAGAGGCGTAATCTGCCGGTCGAAAATTATTAATGTTTATTTTTAATGTGTGTTTTTGTAACAGAAATACCTTAGAAAATTAGTGTTTATATGTAATGATTATTATTGTTTTTCTATTTAATATCCCAATTTTGAAAGAACGAAGTTGTAAAATAGCAAAATTGTAAGATTAACTTTTTTTTCAGACTACAGCCTTAAAGTACAATTTTGAGAGGTGTGTTGTTTTATGTATCAATTTTTAGTTTTCATTTTATACATAGGTCATATCAACATATTTGGTTTGTAGCCGAAAATTTCCAAAATAGCATAAACCATATTTAAAACATTTTACTAAATTTCATTAAATATTTTTGTATAACCACTTACCGCCTTTTTTATGTCTACCGATTTTGTGACGTACACGTCTCTTCGTCAGGACACCAATTAAACCGACTTGCAAAACCCACTGTACACCTTCACCATAGTTGTTGCACAAAAATATAAAAGCACATTCATTGATTAGGACAAACAAGCACTGATTAGGTTATGAACATATTTTATGTTCTGGGAGAAATAGTTGAAAAAAGAGGGAGGAACGTGAGTTTCTTCATCCCCTACCTCATTTTTTAACAATTTCTCCCGCAGCATAAAATATCTTCATAACCATTAGGTTATTACAGTGCATGTTTGTTCTAATCAATGCACGTTGCACGTGCTTATTCAAATGCATGTCTTGTTGGTTTTATATTTTTGTGTAACAACTATGGTGAAGGTGTATAGTGGGTTTTGCATGCCGATTCAATTGGTGTCCTGACGAAGAGACGGGGAGTCCTCAAAACCAGTAGACATAGAAAAGTCGGTAAGTGCTTATACTCGTATACTAATATTTAATAACATTTAGTATATATTAAACATCATTAAGTGACTTTTCTGTTTTTTTATTCAAAACAAATCTGAATTGTAATGCTTTAGCAGTGTATCTTAAGTAATTTATGTTTTTCGTATTTTCTCCAATGGTTTTCCTGTTCTGACTCTTTTGTGTGTTTGCGACGCAGGGCGTGCAGGCGGGCTTACGGCGCGTGGGACTCGCCATGCTGTCTTTATCGCTGCCTACGGACAACAACAGAGTAGGTGTCTCCAGCCTGATGAATAGCAGCTTGCTCCCACCCTTCCCTCATAAGAATGCCATTCCCCTAGCCTCCATCGTAGCACGGGATCTAATTCGAACCAACGGTTTTAAGAGGGGCCTAAGTAAAAACCCTTGAGAACACCAGAGGACATTTAAAAGTTTTGAGTTATTTTCTAGTTTTATTAGCGGCATAAAAATACACAGTGAACTGCTCAAAGGATTTTAAATGTTCAAGTCATTCCGTATTTAACAACATGCATTATTCAAGGCACAGGTGCAAAACATATTCAAACATGAAAACTTTTGTTTGTAATTGAAATATTTTTATGCTATTATCTCGTAAATTTATTTGAAAAACGTTTTAATTCAAAATTTTTGGAGACACTTGTTTTTTTTTGTCCAATACCGGAAGTCATCAATTATCATTAAATTTAAAGCAAACGTAAATTTGTTGCTTAACAACTTCGTAAATTATAGACAAGTGCATCAAACCATTCCAGAAACCATTCTATTAATTAATTAAATGTTGTTACCCAGTGCTGTTAGTGACACAGACTTGCAGACAAATTAAAACTTCATTTCAAAATGGTAATATAAAAGTGTAGTTTTAAAAAAAAAAATGGTTTTATTTCATTAAAAAAAGTCTTTAGTTGTTTACAAAGAATATGTGTTGTTGTTCAGTTAGATGTTTAATTGAGCAAATCACTCAATTTTGCTGTAAATCATTTTTTGATAGCGCGACTCATATGTTTATTTTAATATTTGGAGTAGATCCAAATATTCGGATCCAATCATTTTTGATGTGCGCGTGTCAATTAGTATATCTTCATTGAATTGATTGAAAAGTTATTACGTTTAGTTATATTCTGGTGTTTATCGTGAGTTTTTACTTGGGCCTGTAGCCTGCGTGAATTCCATGGGTTTAAAATAATAATTACTGTTGTTTTGTCTACATTTAATTTGGACGTTTTCATCAATCAACTCAAAACCCTGACTAACTATTTTCAATTTTTCGAAAAGCATGTGAGTTAACTAACTATCACGTGCCCATCGAATCACTACATATACATATTTTAATTTCTTAATTCTCTTCAAAACATTTTCATAAATATCTACATCATTCATTTAAATTGCCTGTTTATTCTAGCCCAAACTTTTTTTTTTATATACAAAAATACCACCCCCGTTTTACTCCTTTTAATCAAAATCTAAGATTTATTTTACGATTACGAATGAGAGGTATTGGTGCATGCATTTGGGTATTATCTGGTATTTGGTATTTTAGTAAGTTTGACTATAAAATTTTTCTATTATCACCATGCGCATGTTTTTTTTCATATGAACAATGCTTCCTTAAATTCTTTAAGGAATTCGAAATGTTAAAAATCAGTTTGTGGCCTATACATTATAAACATACATAATTGTATACTTAGATGTTCAAGGCTTGATGAAACCCTACCAAAAATGGATTTGGATTGTAAAGTGAAAACAGCATTAAATATTAGTTGCGAAAAACCCCAAAGTTGTAAAATTTTGTTAAGAATTACTTACTGCCTTTTAATATATATTTTTTTTATTGATAATGGACATTCAAAGATAATTAACACTCATATTGTTCGATAAAGTGCAAGAAAACTTTTCGTTCATGGTAAAAAGCATTTTGGAGTATTTCATAAAAAGGTATGATTTATTCTACAACTGTGTTAGAGCTGAGACTTAACACACACGGTAGAATAGTATTTTTGCGTTACTTTAGTTAATTATTATTAAAATATCTGCTTTGTTTTGTTTGAAAGGATAAAACTTTTTTTTACTTTCTATTCATCTGCTTTCATTTACATCTTTCAAACATCAATCAACACATATCGGTATTGAGTTGTATCATTTTATTTATTGTCATTCTCTTGGCATCTTGATGAGGGATTGTTTTCAGTTTTTCTGGTTCATCGTTTGACTTTTTCATCATCATTAACTGATCGTATAGTATCTTCCATGATTCATCAACAAATCGTGTTGTATAAAATGACCTGTCTTGAGAACATCCCTAACAGTTTCTGCGTTGCTAGACCTCCAATGGCATGATTTGGTCTTGTTTTATTGACTTTTATTTTCAGCTCGACTTTTTGTGTTCCGTTTTTGTTGTTATTAACATTTGTTCGTTAAGGATTGAAAACAATATTGTGGTTTGAAAATTTAATAATTGGATTTCGAAACTGTATGTTTGTTTACCTTTTTTTAAATTGATTAAACATTTCCAGATCTTCTAAAAGGTAAGATCAACTCTTATCGTGTGCAATTCAAAATTAATGAGTTTTTACTATGTGTATTTGATGTCAAGAAAAAGCTATTATTTATTTACCTAAAATACGAGACTAAATGATATTTTATTGACCTTGTAATTTTTTTAATCTGCGTTTTAATTATTTAAATGAAAACATTCCAATAGTTCGATAATTTACTATTTTTCTAATATTTACTATAATGATGTTATCAAGCAATTGACGCAATAATCATTGCGTTACTCAGGTAAAGTTCAAACAGCGTTTTCCACTCTATTTAGTACGTCTCTTTATTTTTCTGCTAATTTAATTAGTCGTCATTGCAGGCAAAATTCAGGTTTTTAGTTTCACAGCTGGCTTCAGTAGCTCAATCACAAATAACTATCGACGCGCTTAAAAACAAGCTAAGCATTTGAGCGATCACGATGAACAATACTGAACATGCTTACGTTATCGCGATCATAAGTCAACGCGTGTGTAATCTCTAAGTCAACGCTCGTGCCTATTTGTTTTTTTTGTTTTCCTCGTAAATAAATGCAGTTCAAAGGCGAAAAATCGGCGCTTACTAAAAAAAATTACAATATATTGCATTTGCAAAAATGTAAGGAGTATCTAATACAAAAAAGGGAAAATTAAATTACAATTACTATGACGACTGCTTTTCTTGACATTTGGCTTGCCAACCGCCGGCTAAATGCAATAAATAGCATGATAAATAATAAATAAATTAAAATAGCAGTTTTGGAATATTTTCCATATTTACACCGGTGAAATTCAAATATGTGATTGCGCAGCAGGATTATACGTCGCGAAACGTGAACATTTTGACTTTTAATATTAGGTGTTCACGGATGTTCCTTTGTGATCGCGAATACGATAAACATCCACGGTGAGAAATTGGTATCACGTCGCTTATTAGCACGTTGATAGTTTTTTTTTTTTTTATAAAAGATATATTTGCGTTCTTATGATTTACGCAAATATTTAATTTTGAGGGTCGTTTTCAACGAGTTGTAAATAACTCACTATTAGAAAATGGAATCGAGTTGGGGTAGAGTGGGATTCGAACTACCAACCAACCAACCAGTTATTTGTGATTGAGCTACAGGCTGGTTTTTTTGTTTCGGAGCGAATTCCTATGGTCATTATAAATAATATTTAAGCCATGTTTGAAATATTATGTGTTTTGATAAAATAAAAATTTTCGCATGTTCCATTAAAAAAAAAATGATTGATTATAAAAATTTCTAAAGTAAATAAATTTAAAAAAAAAAAACAGAAATTTTCCAATACTTTTTTGAGTAGGTACATACAGAATAAAACATATTTTTTGTATTCTCAGGAATCAATTCAGGTTTGAAAGAATAAAGTGATTTTATAAAGAAATTTCAAGCTTATTAAACCTTAAAAGTTTTTTCTAATTCTAAAAAAAAAACGTTATCGATTAAACGTCATTGTAATTGGAATATGTATATTAATTTTATTTGAAGAGACACATGCTATCACCAGTTTTAGGCATTTCCGATTATCGTTCGAATCAGCTCCATAATCTCAGTAATATTTTTTAAACATATTTCATTATGTGCATCGTCAATCAAAACCGATTTTCGTCATACTTGGGTTATTATTATAATTGTTGTAAAATAAATACTTTTCACGCTCACCCACATTATTTACGTAACCTCCTTTCCAAATCAGCAGAATTATAGCGATCGTAGTAAAATGCACCTAGATACACTTGTAGCATTAAAAATAATTAGCGTATGCAAAAATATTATGAACAAACACAAACACGTATAATTGATTACTCAATTTTAGATGAACGTCATTATTTCAAGTTTATTATTTTCACGCATGAAATTGAAATTTGTGGGTCCGGGCAAATGAAGAATCCAGTTATTTATTTATTTATTTTACAGAAACAAACAGTCGACAATGATAACAACATGAAAAAGATACGGTTTAAAGACAGACCAGCGAAGTTTCTGAATAAAAAGTAAAAATATTAAATTGTGGTACAATAAAAGGGTGTGTTTATGTGTATTTGTATGTTAGTAAGTGTAGAGCAGTGGCGAGCCGTGCTTTATTTTATAGGTAATCTATTGAAAATGTTCATTAATTTGTACTACATATAAGTACTTACATAACATGTAAGTAATGTTATTATAAATTACTACTTTTTCTGTGGTTCTGTGAAAATCAACTCAAACAACAATTATTACTAACCACGCGATATACGTAGCTTTTATCTACACTATTTTAATAGAATGCTAAACTTGTACAAAAGTTTATTAACACATACCACAATGACATTCAGCAGATATTTTCATTATGATTTGTCATTGACAGTACTGTCAAGACTTGAGCACTGGCCGATTTCTTTTAAAATGAATAATGCCTAAAACGGCCACTGCGAACGCCACCTGTCCTATGTGATACATAATATGTCAACGGTATCCCATCAAAGAAAAAAAGTCCTTCGGAAATAATGTTCGAAATACTAGTTTCCAAATAGAGAATCTTCTAAAAATATTTGTAATCTGCAATTTTGTTTTAGTACTAAAAAATCCGACTTGGGTTAAAGACGAAAAATACAGTGTACTTTTTTGTATGGAAGAATAAGCTGAGGTAATCGGCTAGTTTTATCGTTCAGTGAGAATGGACTGGGCGCACTTCATAGATATTTTTTTGTAGAAATATATAAACGGTGATTTATAATAAATAACAATTACTTTATATATTTTCCCATAAACATGGTTACTATAAATTATTATAATTTATGTCAAATAAGTTATAGTTAATTATTATAATTTAAGTCAAATATAATGGTAAGCTGTGCATAATCGCTTACTTTGACGATTCGCCTTTGGTGTAGAGGTGTGTTTGTTTGTATTTGTGTGGGATTGTGTATAAATGATTGTATAGTGATATTGAGTATATTACAAAAAAAGGACAGTAGAAATAAGAGTACAGAGAGAACTTTGACATATAGTCACTGCAACATTTTATTAAGGTTCGATTCCGCTTTTATTAGAATAGGCGGGGATGCATCATTTATTAGTTATGCATGTGAAATAGAAGTGGAATCCTGAACGAGTGTTTTTGGCTCGATAGCCGCTCTCAGGTAAAAATAAGTGGAAAAAAGTCCGCCTAGTAATGTAGTGGTTGGCGCGTTCGCCTGCCATGCTCGAGATTCTGGTTTCGATTTCATGAAATATACGTTTAAAAGGTGGTTCTGTTGGGTTTTTTAATTAATTAATTATGGATAACTTATATAGCGCCATTTTTGTAATAAAATACCTCAAGGGCGCTTTACATGGTGATTCTATTGTTAAGTTAATTTAATTGAAGCTTTTAAATTTGTAATTTAATTAAAATAATTTATTTTGTTGTTGTCACGTGCTACGGATTTATTCAAATCATAAATTGTTTTATCATAAATTGTGTCCGTTCTTTTTTTTCTGAACGAAAAGACACAAAATAATACTGCAAATTAGTCAATAATGTATTCTCGTGCATTATTTTGCAACAAATTAGTCAATAATTCTTAGAATCTTCACCGTGTACTGCGCAAATATCGCAAGCAGATTTATTTATTTACGGACTTATTTAGTCCATTCAACAATGGCAGACATGTTTCCTTATAATACATACAGGTGCAATTGAATTAAAATACTGCTAAAGAAAATTAAAACTAAGACAAAAAATGAATAATTACTACCTCAAGACAAGATCTGGTCTATCTTAGTGAATCTAGAGAGGCTAACGCCAAAAAAGTCCAGATCTTGTCTCGAGTTTACAATGCGACACAATCGGGACATTGATGCATGCAAGCATAGTTCGTGTCGTGCTGATCAAGGTACAGCTCATTATTATTTTGACTTGAGATTTTTAACATTGACTCCATTTCTCCGTAAGTGTAGTCTCCCCTCTCGAGGCCAATCATCCATGCTACTTTTCTTAGCAGACAATGTTGCACCGATTCGATGCGATTTATCCAGCCTGCATAAAAGGGAGACCAGATCACGGAGGCATATTCTAAAAGAGGACGAACAAGAGCAATATAGTGCTTAAACTGTGAACATATTTTATAGTAAATTAACTAGATGTCCTGCTATCAAACCCCAAGAGTTTTAGTGACTTATTAATCATATTATCAATATGTTCATTAAAGGTAAGTTTGCAGTCCGTGATAACTACGAGGTCCTCAATAGACTTGACTACATCTAAATTGATATTTTCTATTTTGTAACCAAATATTCCATTTTGTAGGCTTGTAATCAAATAAAATATTTAATAATATAACGTAAAAGCAAACACAACATCCTGTATAGCAGAACATTGTCTTTTGAAAGACGTTAACCCTAACCATTTTGTATCACTTTTGGTGCTCATTTTTAAATTTGAAAAACAATAGACACAACTTATGTTAACATTATACATTTTTGTTTGTCTAATAATTGCGTTTTATTGAATTTTATTACTTTTTTCTTTTATTTATTTCTAAAAAATTTTTTTTTAAATTTTTATAGCTACTGGATTTAGACTATCTTGATGAAGCCATGTAATTAAAACAAATGTACGCTTGTTAGCTGGGCAAAGTGAACATAAAATAGTATTTATGTTAAAATGTACAAATAAATAAAAAATAATGTTCTTCTTTGACTTACGGCGACATCTTTCGATTAAATAATGTAAAGAAACCTATTAAAATGACAGTGATTCGTGTTAGAACAATTACATAGATGTCGCCAGTAGTATTTAATATGTTTTCTTGATCAAAACTTCAAATATGTATGTGACCACTATGTGACCTGCATAAAAAAAAAAATCTGTAAGTTATATACATAAAAATATAAGAAGCTTATATTTAACAATTAAACACTACGTATATGACCTATTCTTCCCTCTTAAGCAAAAAGGCATCTATTTGCAAGTCATATTTTGAGATATGTCACTTTTTAGTATTTATTAACTTTATACTAATAAGGAAGTTCGGAGCCTCGGGAAGTTGGATTTGAAACAGACTACAACGAAAGCAAAATAAAATATTGACGCTAGTATGTGACCTCCCTTATCTAAAACCATCTAAAGAACTCTAAAAAAACTAAGCAATTAAATGTAAATGAAGTTTTTCAACTAGAATCTTTAAAATTTATTCATGAGTTAGCCACTTCTATTATTGTAGACAAAGAACTTCAACTTGAAAAAAAATTGTAATAAACATAGACATAATACAAGAATATCAGAGCAATATCACATACAACATCTTAGTCCAGATCTTGTCTCGATGTCCCTTATGTTTGTCAATGCTTCTTTCTTTTTTTTTTTTTTAATGTTTTAAACTATTCTTTTATTGTAATATTTAAACCTTATAAATTGTATACATGGACAATGTCCGTTAATAAATAAATAAATAAATAAACATTCCAAAACAAGAAAAGGACAATCGAAACTAATAAGCCGAGGACTGAAATTATACAGTAAATTTCCAAACAAAACTAAACAAAAGACTCAAAAAGCGTAAAAAAATAATATCAACAAAATATGAATAAAAAACGATATTTTATTTTTGTAAAATGAACGCAAAAAAGATAAATAAATTGAATATAAAAAAAATGAAAGTATGTTTCTTACGTGCGGTAAAAATTAGAGCATTTAATTATGGCGAAGTTTATAAAAAAATGTATGAAAAAAAAAACAAAATGAACTACTTTGAATGACGTCAGTAAATCTCCGAAATCAACCGATGATAGAGTGTTCGGTTACCGGAAAGTCAGCCACCAATTAGGACAACTCATTGAAAAGAACTTGTAACGTCTCAGGCGGAGTAATTTCAAAATCACAAAAATTTCGAAAATCTTAGCCCTGATAAAATACGATACATATTTGTATTTTTTTAAATTGGGCTTAAGTACACCGCTGAATTTTCTCATTGTTTCTATGCATAAAATCTGTATGTGCCATATGGTCAGGTTTCTGGCAAAAGCTTGTAACTACATTTTACTAGTTGTAAGATATTGCGCTTTAAAAATTAAAAGTTCATCCCAAATCAACAATTTAAATAAAACTGCAAGCTAAATATTATAATATATACATCTTTGTATTTATAAAATACGAAATATTTTTTATTTATTTCTAAAATAAAGATTATTTGATGCCATATATGAGGACATCTCATTTTTCGAAAATGTGTAGTTACCTACTTGTGCCAGAAACCCGACGATATCAGACACTGGTTTTGCTTATGAATTCATAGATACTGTGTTGTGCTTCATCATCATCATCAGCCGTCTCTTGTCCAATGTTGGACATAGGCCTCCCCCTTTAGTCTCCATATTTCCCTATCCTGAGCCAACCGCATCCAACCACTTCCTGCTACTCGTCTTGTCATCAGACCACCTTGTCTGAGGCCTGCCGACACTTCTTCTACCCGTTCTGGGTCGCCATTCCAGGACTTTTTTGGTCCATCTAGAGTCTGTGATTCTGGCTATATGACCAGCTCAGCTCCATTTCTGGTTGGCAGCCCTATGGACCACATCGGTAATCTTTGTTCTCGCTCTAATCCATGTATTGGTTTTTCTGTCTCTCAACGAAATACCCAGCATTCTCCTTTCCATGGCTCTCTGTGTCACTGATAATTTGTGTAAATTTTTTTCGTGAACACAAAAGTTTCACAGCCATATGTCAGTACAGGGAGAACACAAGCATCAAAAAGTTCCTTCCGAAAAAAACTTTTAAGAACGTCGTATCGTTTTTCTAAATGAAAAAAAAATGTAGCCGCTTTTTGCTTTATACCAAATGGTTTGAAATTTCATATAACTATTACCACAAATTTAATATATTTTGATATTTTTGTCGAAAAGCTGCCTTTCTGCTTATGGAGGCAGTATATTAGTATATTTTAATAGAAGTTTAGTATATACTGTAGGCATATCGGTACAAGAAAAATAATAATTACTTAAATTTAACACTTTTATGTGTCCGGCGAATGAAAAATAAAATTTCGTATTTTGCGGACGATAAGACGCGTCCTAATTTTTAGTTGAATTTTCAGAGTAAAAAAGTGATTCATATGGTCCGAAAAATACGGAATATGCGTGAAATTAAAGCAGAACTAATATAAATTTTGTGTCTGAAAATGAGTGCAAACGTGATTTGGACTATCAAAAATGACGAATTTATGATTAACTTCTTAGGTCTAGAATTCCAACCGTCCATGCGCTCAGTAGCTGCAAGACTTGTTGTTATCTAACTTCTGTTTTAATAAAAAAAAAAAAAAATTGATATCAATAAATCTCTTAACTTTATTGTCAAATAAAAATTATATAAAGTAAATAGGGGCTAGATTTCTTATTGTCTATGCGCCCTGTAGCTGCAAGACGTGCTGGGATATTAATTTATTTACTGTACAGCGCCCTTGAGGTGATTTTCACAATAACGGCGCTATATAAATTATTCAAATATATATTTATATATTTGGGAAAATCATTTTTTTTTTTTATTCAATATTGAAACCGAGATCTATGATTTTTAACTCTTCCTTCCCGGTGATGTAGCTAGTACACATTTCATCTAATAACTTGAATATCCATATAAATAAAATAAATTCTTTACATAAATATAAATTTATTACAGCAATTTACAATGAATTATTTATACAACAAATTAATTACGTAATAAAAGTAAACACATACATTTTTTATTTTTGCTGTTGGTTTATCTAAACTGCCTAACTAGGGATAGCTTCCCCGTTTTAAGGCAGTAAATTATGTATTTTATAATAATATTAAACAGTAATTACAGTTTTATTAATATGTGTGCTTTTTCAGTCTTAAAAGTAAATATGCAGTGAAAACATAACCAATACCCAAATCTCTATATCCTAAAGCTAGGGTTTCCTAGGACAGCGGTGCCCGTATTTTAACGGCCGTAGTGAACGGTGATGCGGTAGACAGCCGTCGTAACGTCGACTAGAGAGTGGTTTCCCAGGGAAACGGTGTTAAATGGTGTTGATAACACCGTTTTCCTAGGAAACCACACTGTAGTCACCGTTACGACGGTTATCCACCGCACCACCGTTCACTACGGCCGTTAAAATACGGGCACCGCTGTCCTAGGAAACCCTAGCTTAAGTCCCAAGTTATTACTAGTAAAACAAGAAATCAGCTTACGTACTTCTACATCGGACAACAATTTCTCTGATTACCTCCGACCAATATGGATTAAAAACGCAGTTAACACCTTCCTCAGCCTGGTAATAAATCCACATTGAACGCCACCCTCGTTTCTTCTGTCAATTTCCAACCGGGGTAGGAGCTCCTACTCCCACAACAATCAAAATCCTAAAAACTCATAATCGCTCGGGACAATTTATCTCCAACTATACCGTCATAGGGAACGAATGGCTTTCTTATGTTCTAATCGTAATCGTCCCCTGATGTAATTTGAGGATACAAAAAGATTATGTTATCTTCATTTTTATCTGGACACTCCTGTGACAGTCTAAAATGTTATAAATATATTAAAATATAATACAACATACAAACAATATAAACATCAAGCGATCGGTTATCAAATTAAGCGATGGTTTAAAAAAAAAACAATTGTTCTGTTGCTTGGGTCTAAAATGACCAATTTCGTGTTACGTCTATTTTGTGATGTTAAAATAAACTGTTTGAGGTGTTTGAAACTATTTTCAATAATACATACTACCACATAATATATGTATATGTATTAATTTCTTTTGAATAAAAGTTTTATTTTTAATTTACACTAACCCTTTACAATATGTTGGATAGAAAAAATTAAATACGACATTGGCCATTTTAGACCCAAGACAGAGTTTATACTTGTAAATGAAAAATGTACAACCGCATAATGTTCCTGTAGCTACTTTTTCACGATGTCCTTAGCGATGTCCATAACTTATTCATAGAAAATAATCTAATAACACATTAAATTTAATGTTAATAATTTTTTTTTTTTATAAATAATACTTAGTACCTTATACGTACTTTATAACATTAATAAACAATCGTATTCCTGTAAATGCTGTAAAACAATTAAAAATACTTTTATGTGTTCTAAAAATAAACATTCCTTTCAGCACCTAATGGTGCATAGAGGACTGCATTGGTACACCAACCCCGGCGTACCGTGATAATATTTCTAACGAAAGAATTGGTTTTGCCAGAAACTATTTATTCAATTAATTCAAGTCACAGTTAAAGGGTCAGTACTAGAGACAGGCGTTTCGGTTATTTAAAATAAGTAGCAGTATTAGTAACTGTTAAACTGTTTCGTGAAACCCTTTATAAATAACAGTTTTGAGCTGCCTGAGAATCTAGCACAAGCAACTGCTGGTAACTTTTCACAAAAGTTAATTAAACAGTTACTTCTTACGAACCACGCTACTGTAAACTATTATTTAAGAAACAGTTTCTCGTATCCTTTCTTGTTTTTCATTTTTATGGGGGGGAAAGCTGGCCACAGTTTTACCACATTGCTCTAAAAACTATTATAACTAATAATAAAAAATATATTTTTGGAACACTAACTCTGTGGGTATTTACTATAGTAAAATAAATAGTAACAATTTTGTTTTTAACAGAAAGACTTGATTTGTTAGCTCTACATGTAATATTTAGTAAACATTAATAAAATAAAATATGATCTTCTTCACGTGTCATGTCGGGTCCCCCCGACGTTGACGATCACTTGAGAGAAAGCTTCCCTATCCTGAGCAGTGCGAAACAGCTCCTCCACAGTTCTAATCCTGGTCCATGCTCGGATGTTTTGAAGTCAGGACAGCTGTTTTCTTCCGACCCCTCTACGTCCTTCGATTTTCCCCTTCATGACAAGCTGAAGTATGGCATATTTATCACCTCTCAACACATGGCCAAAATATGAAATCTTACGGAGCTTAACACTGGTGAATAGTTCTCTATTAGTATTGGCTCTACGTAATACTTCATTGTTGGTTATCATATCGGTCCAAGATATTCTTAACATTCTACGGTGGATCCACATTTAAAATGCTTCAAGGCGGTTTATAATATTAACGTTTAGAGTCCACGGCTCTACACCGTACAGTAAGACATACCATATATAACATTTGACCATTCGTTGTCTCAGCTTAAGGTTTATACGATCGTCACAAAGAAGATTTTTAATTTTATTAAATCCTGTTTGGTCTGCTTCTATTCTGCATTTTATCTAAATGTCGGGGTCTAGAATTTCAAATTTGTGATGATACTGCCCAAGTACCTGAACTGTTTCACTCTCTCAATATTGACACCTTTAAGTTGGAGATTTACATTTAGATGACTTCCTCGGCTAATAACCATAGATATAATATGATGGAATGCATCAATTAAGTTTACTTTAACAAAGAAACTTATATAGCTTTGGAACCGGTCGGTAGGAAAAATAAAAAGCATATGGTTAAAAACATAGGTTTTAATATTTTCAACATTGTTTTTCACGGTTTGAAACTGTTTTTTTTTTTTCATAAACAGTTCAATTTAATATCCTGACTAATTTTTCTTTACAGTAACAGTTTCAAAACGATTTCAACTATTTTTAAAGAATGACTTTTTTTTAATAAAAGCTCTACCGAATTTGGTAATGTATCCAAAATAAAAATAAAATATTGGCTTATAATTCTACTTTATTTTTTATAAAATACACAAAGGGTATATTGTGACGCGTTTCCTCTTGTTAGGACATTTTCAAACAATTTTTAATTACTCTATTTATTTTGGCTTGTATAGAAATCCACAAACATAAAATAGAAATTATTTTTAGTATATAAGGAAACTTTGTAAATATTTAAGTTAGTTTGTTTGAAAATGTCCTAACAAGACGAAACGCGTCACAATATACCCTTTGTATATTTTATAAAAAATAAAGTAGAATTATAATCCAATAAACTTGTTTTATTTTGGATACATTACCAAATTAAATATGGAATTCTACCAATTGTCTGCATACACAATAAAAAAGCTCTACCGGTTTAGAATGTTTTTAAATAACGGTTATTTTTTTTTCAACCTTTCGTCCATTTAGTTTACTAATGCAGTGCCCTGTGCACCACTTGGTGTGAACAAGGGGTGATGATGATGACAATGAAACTAGTCCCGTGTCTGAATCTATGTTTTTTCAAATGTAAACACCCGAATAGTGCTGTTATAAAATGAACCTTTTTTTATATCACAACCGATCATTCACTACACTATATTATTGTATATTACGATTCCACTTTGCTTATTTCTAGAGTGTGTTTCTATGCTATCCAATATATAGGCGTACTTCCGTATTGTACAGTTTGATTACCATTTCTCCATTCTGCGTAATTCCGTACCATACAGTGCTCCATGTAGCGCAAGGGCCGTTTGTTCAATCCCATATTACCAAATTATGCATGCCGCATATTCGATAAAATAGTCGTGACTAAAAAAATCTGGCTTTAAGTTAAGCATACAGAATAAATTATTAGAAAAATTCACATAATGTGCTAAAAATTTACATAATTCCAGCATTACAGTTTACCCGCTTAATGACTTTATGACACATTTACAATAACCTTATTTGAACGCTGCCGTTCTCAAACCGTGTCATGTTTAAACGTTTTTCTTTACAACCATCGAGATTTTCTTTTACAATTTTATAGCGTCTTTTAAGACAAATCTAAATATGTATATAACACGTCGCCATTGCTTCAAAATGTGAATAGAAAAACAAACTAAAAACCATGAAAAATACCTAATTTGGCTCTCCTAAAAGTTATGTTTTTCTGAGTTATGATTTTACCAGATGTGTGGTGTACAATAACTTGTCAGTTGTTCAATCACAAATAACTATTGACGTGCTTAAAAACATGCCAAGCATTGAAAATCCTCATTAATGAATACAGTTCATTGCCGAAAAATCGGCGTTTACTATAAAAAATAATACAATATATTGCATTTGCAAAACAGTAAGGAGTATCTAATTCAAATAAGTGAAAATTAAGTTACAATTACTATGGCGACTGCTTTTCTTGACATTTGGCTTGCCAACCGCCGGCTAAATGCAATAAATAGCATGATAAATAATAAATAAATTAATTAAAATAGCAGTTTTGGAATATTTTTCATATTTACACCGGTGAAAGTCAAATATGTGATTACGCAGCAGGATTATACGTCGCGAAACGTAAATATTTTGACATATAATATTAGGTGTTCACGGATGTTCCATTGTGATCGCAATTGCGATAAACAACTTTGGTGAGAAATTGTTATCACGTCGCTTATTACCATGTCGATAGTTATTTGTGATTGAGCTTCTGGTGGGTTCCAAAAGGAATTTCAAAAAGTTTTCGGCGAATTAACCATGTCCAATTAATTAAATTCCAGTCAGTGAATATTAAGACCTTATTATGTTAACTAAATGGACAAACACAAACTTACTTACACTGAATGAAAAAAAAAGTAATATTATTAACTTTTAATTTAAAAATAAATGACGTAAAATAGATTCTTACATAAATGATGAAAGACTGATTGAAATTAAACGTGTTGAATACTTAGAACTAAGAATAGAGAGACAATTGACTAAACAATTTATATAAATAATTTTATTAGTAAAGTGGCGACATTATCGAGTCTTTTTTTTAAATCAAAAACTTTGTTAAAAAAAAAGGAAATCTTTTTTTTGTGAAATTAATGCAATTTGTAAGGGTTTATAAATAATTGTATTTCAAGTTGTGATAACTTATATTTACATATAAGTTATAAATTTTTAAATACTTGGTACACTTCCACTTATTTGTTTGACCAATTAGCGCTTTCACCCTCTAATGGGCATCTTCAGACTGGACCAGTCCCATTAGAGGGTGACAGCGCTAATTGGCCAAATAAATAAGTGGAAGTGTACCAAGTATTTTTTAATTAATAACTTAAATGTAAATATAAGTTATTACATCATTACAATGGAATTCCATCAAGAATTGCCAATATCTAAATAATTTGAATTAAAAAATGTATTTCAAATGAAATAAAATAAACACTTTCTGCTTTCCACAATCCAATGAAATGTCCAATTATAATTTTCTTCTGGATTACCTTCTTTCGGCCAAAGATGCCAAGGCTACCAGATCACAGAAAGCTCCTTCGGGCAGCTTTCCTCGTTCGACAACGAGTAATTTTTCTATGTATGTGGGCACCGCCAAGGAGGATTATGTCCTCAGATGCGGTTTGCGGTTTGTTGTAACGTCACTTTGAACATGCGTAATGACATAATGTGTCTACAAATTTCGTTGATTTAGGTACGTATAATGTGCGTATAATGCTAGTGCGTATTAACAGCACACAAACAAAAATAATGGAGAATGAAGCTTTCCTGCGGGGCTATTCTGAACCGCCCTCGGGGCCGTAGAAAACTTTTCTCTCATACTACGTACAAAATACGCGAGATAAAAGTTTTTTCTATGGCCGCGAGAGCGTTTTTAATATCACCCCTGGTTCCGATGCTCGGACTGTCATATTATTTTCGCTCAATTACCATGCCAGACTAATCAGTGATTTATTTACAACTCGTTGAAAATCACCCTCAAAATTAAATATTTGGGTAAATCATGAGAACGCAAATATTTCTTTTTTCAAAAAAAATAAAATTATTAGCATTATTTTTAGAAACTTTATATAGCGCCGTTTTTTGTAGAAACCAACTCAAGGGCACTTTACAATAAATAAATATCCCACCACGACTTGACGCTACAGTGCGCATGGACGATTGGGATTATAGTTCCTCGTTTCCAATTATGATCTTTTTCAATAATAACAAGTATGGGCTAGATTACAGCACGTCTTGCAGCTACAGAGCGCATAGGCGGTAAGTAATCTAGCCACCATTTACATTATGTTTTAATTTGAAAGTTAAGTTAAGTGTTTGAATGATATTAAAATGAAATTGAAAACACTCGTTTTTAAAAATAGGAGTTAGATAAAACAAGTCTTGCAGCTCCTGAGCGCACGAACTGATAAAATTCTAGACTCCTTTTGCAAAATTAAAGTATTTTATGGTTGACAACATTTACATATTGAAGCAAGATTTCCAATCGTCTTGCAGCTGCAAAGCGCATAGACAAGTAGAATTCTAACAACTTAAAATTATTTATTGTGTATGCAGATAATTGGTGGAATTCCATAATGAAATTTGGCAAGGTATCCAAAATAAAACACTTTTATTGGATTTAATAATTTCAGTATACCCTAATTGATTTTTAATTACTTTACTTTTCTTGGTCTTTATAAAAATTCTCAATACTTGTTAAATACCCTTTTAAGCTATTAGCACTATTACACACCAGGGGCGAATGGTGTACAGAAGCGATTATGCGCAGCTTACCATTATATTTGACTCCATAATCATGTTTTACGGTGAATTTATTTACAGAAAAACAAACAAATAATTACTCTTATAAATCATTGCCACCATTCATATGTTTCTCCAAGTATAAATAAAAATATTAATAACGCGCGCCCAGCGCCAGCAATGAGCCAAGAAACTAGCCGATTACTCTGATTTCTTCATACGAATAAGTGTACTATATTTTGAACATCTTAAATCCAGTTTTGGATTTTTCTCCTAGAGTTTACTTGCAGATTACACGAATTCGTAAAAGGTTCTCGATTTGGAAAAAAGTATTTCAAATATTATTTCTTAAGGACTATTTTTCTTTGAGATGATTTTTTAAAAATAAATATTTGCGTTCTTATGATTAACCCAAATATTTTATTTTGAGGGCCATTTTCAACGAGTTGTAAATAACTCACTATTAGAAAATGGGAATCAATTTGGGGTAAAGTAGGATTCGAACCAGGGACCTTTGGTCCGTGAGTCCGAAACACTAGCCACAGACCCCCAACCCGATTCAAATATCGATGATACTTTTGACATATGACTCGCAACACGCGTGGCGCTCGACGCGTCCGTTTTTGGCATTATTCATTTCTAGAACAAATCGGCCAGTTGACATTTCAATCGTTATGAGAATACCTAATACTGACTGAATTATAAACTTTTATATAAGTTTTGTGTTAAATTAATGGATAATATTATAGCTTCACAGTGTAATATATCACGAAGTTACGTAGTTTGATTTGATTTCATAGGTGAGAATTTTTGCATCACACAGAACCACAGAAAAAAATATCAATTTATAGTAAATATAACTTACATTATATTATGTACCTACTATGTAGGTACAAATATATACATATTTTTTATAGCTTACATGTAAATAAAATCAGCGTTTGCCACTGTTATACACTTTTATCATTAAACAGCAATTATAGTTATATAAGGATATTTTGTAAATATTTAAGTCAGTTTGATAATGTTCTAACAAGACGAAACGCGTCACATATATTTTTTTTAAAAAGAAAAATTGAATCCGATAAAAGTGTTTTACTTTGGATACCTAACCAAATTAATGAAAATTAAATTCATTAATTTACGAAAAATTGTATTCAAATAATATTATTGAGCTTAATATGCATAATTATGCGTTGCCAATGTTTTTGGCCAGGAGCCGCCACTGGTTTCAATTAACCGTAACAGACAGATTTGTCTAAGTTTTTTTTCCCACTGTTTCTTGAAAATTACTTGCGTTTGTTTTAAAAACTGGACTGGGTGCATACCAATGTGTAGATAACTGAACTCGGAACAAACAAATCAGTTTCTGTCTACCGTTCGGTTTGAGGGGATGTGCTGGTCACATCACTCCACGGAGTTACGCCAACTGTCGTGCAGCGATAAAATATTAAACTCTCTGCATAACGCGGTAAAAATACGAAGTTCGCTAATCGGGCGGGTAACACGCTATGAAATGTGTCCTCGGAAGACAAAAAAGTGTTCCTTTATTGAATAGTATAAACAGTTTTCAACAATTCAATCTAACTACCTATTTTAATTCTTTTAAATCACTAAACGAAACATTAGTCGACCGGTTTCCGAACACCGCTGTTTAATTAAATCTTTTTTTGCAACACAACAGGCAAGGAAGCCAAATTACAGTGGTGAATTACAGCACAGAATACCCAGATTTATGAAAATCCCGATTATTTTTTTGTGTTCTCACCGGGAATCGAACCCGGAACCTTCCGTGTGTGATTTAAGCGTCTTATCCACTACACCACGGAGGCCGCCTGTTGTATTCTTAAAATCAAAAAATGATTAACGTAAGTTTGAATCTGAATTGTTTTGTTTCATTTAAATTATTTATTTACAATTCTTGATGGAATTCCATTGTAATGATGTAATAACTTATATTTACGTATAAGTTATTAATTTTAAAAATACTTGGTACACTTCCACTTATTTATTTTGACTAATTAGCGCTTGATATTCACCAGTCTAAAGATGCCCATTAGAGGGTGAAAGCGCTTATTGGTCAAAATAAATAAGTGGAAGTGTACCAAATATTTTTTTTAATAAATAACTTATATGTAAATATACGTTATTACATCATGAAATGTTTTGGGTGTAAATTAAATAACTTATCTTATCAATTAAAAAAATTGTGTAATTATAAATATCAGTACGAATTTGTATATAACCACTTGACTTTTCTATGCCTATCGGTTTTGAAACGTACCCGTCTCTTCGTCAGGACACTAATTACACTAACATGCGAATCCCACTGTACACCTACACCACGAAGAGATGGGTAAAAAACCGGTAAGTGGTTATAGGTATACTAACTATCATTTTTTGAAATGCTGGACCACAATTCCAATGCCTTAAATATTATTAATAAATAATTATATTTCTTGCCCATATTATAATCCAGCAGAATTAAATATATATTCTATAGTATTTAATCTTTATTTTAATTTTATCGCTTTTAGTTTTATGTTACTGTATTAATTCGTTAAAAAAAATTGAGCCCATCCGTAAATTTATTAAAATTATTTTTTTTTAATTCAAAATATACTTATTTTAGTGTGGAAATTAAAAAAACGTTTCGTGAATATAAAAAAAAAAATGTTTCAAACAATATCTTTTTATGCCCTCACGCCGATTATTCGGACTTCTGACACGTCCATCTTCAATTATTTGTTGGATTTGGTCATGCCATCTCTTTTTCGGTCTTCTTCGTTTTCTACGTCCATTGGCATTCGCACCGTAAATCTTTTCTGCCGTTCTTTCGCTTTTCATTCGCTCGACATATCCAAACCAAAAAAGCCCCTGCCTAAGGTGAAGAGGGTAAAAAAATATAGTTAACTTTGCCAGCAAAAATCAGAACTCGGAAATACGAGTTCTTCAAAACAGAGCTCTAAGAAACATTCTTGGACTTAAATGGGATTCCCATGTCAAGAATATCTAACGACAAACACAGATACTTTCTTTCAAGGTAATGCCACTGCATAACATAACCAATACTATTCTAAATATCATCAACTTTTCTGCTCACTCAAATTTAAAATACACATTTAGTCATAATATTCATAATTACAATACGCGCTATTCAAGGAATCTTCATGTGTCTAAGTTTCGCTCAACAAAGTTTGGCAGTAGGTCCTTGGAAAATATTGGCCATTCCGAATATAATAAGCTGCCTGATGAGCGAAAAACTGAATAAAAAATCCAGAAGGGTCGCAATAAAAAAATATTTCTTAAATCTTTTTGATATTGATAATTATTAATGTAGTTTATATAAGATGGTGTTTTATGTTTCTTATACAATAATGTTTTCTTTTTATTTCGGATGTATGATATTATGTATTGTCAAAAAAATGTGTTTTTCTTATGTACGGTCCCAAATGAGTTTCTAATAACTCCTGGGAGTATAATATGTATTTTTTTGTATTTTATGTTTTATTGATAATAAAAATAATAATAAAAAAAAAAACTTGAATCGACTTTTTTACGTTTTTTTTCAAAATATAGTTTTTTTTTTGTAGTGTAATTTAAATAGCACTGATTTTGTAAAAATCACTTTTGGGGCGCGCTTTTTATAAGTACGTAATTACACATTTTTATTTACTTTCAACAAGCATAAAAAATCGTATTCTAGAAAAATGATGAAAATAACGCATTTTATTTCAAATTTTAACTCAGTTATATACCTGTCCAAAACGTCACCTTGTGTGCATTTTAAGATAATAATCAGTGTTAACTAATAATTACAGTAATAATGATATAATGATGGTACATATTATTATTGACAATTAAAAATCGATTTTCTGATGCAATAACAAATCATAATCATATCACTTAAAACAGTTTGTAACTGAAAATTCTTGATGGAAGTTCATTGTAATTTATCACATAAATAAAAGACGAGTGATACTTTAATCAACAAATTCGGAATATACAGTAACCGGTTTCATCGCTTTCGCGACATCTTCGAGACTGATATCTTTATCAAGGAGTTCAATGTATTTATACAAAACAGAGGTAAGGATAGATAATTCAAAATTATATGAAAGTAAATTAAATCAAGTTTTTTTTATCTTAAGGATAATTATCAATTTTTTTTTTGGGTTAACTCATGATTTGTTATAAGATCCCTTAAGAAACAATTTATTAAAAAAAAACAAAACAATAATGACTCGCCGATGGTAAATATCTATTTCTGTATAAAAATCGTTGCTCTAGTTCCATAATCCAGGGTGTAAATAGGTGAATACGTTTGCATGAATAAAAGTAAGACCGCTTTTTCTCTTAACTAACAACCCTTTTTTTGTGAAAATATGCAGGTAAGGAAATGTAGGAGTCTTAAAATATATATATAGTTATAGTTGGATAATTAATATAGCGTCATTCTTGTGACAATCGCTTCAAGGGCGCTGTACCGTAAATAAATATCCCAGCACGTCTTGCAGCTACAGAGCGCATAGACTATATTCTCTTTTGATCGATTCTAGCTCCTCCTTTCCAATGGGGAATTCCTGCCCAACCCGGAATTAAATTTGAAAAATGTTTTCGTGTATACGTGAATATTTAAAAATTTTGGAGAAGGATGAAATACGTTAAGTAATCTAGCCCCCATTTAAATTATGTTTTAATTTGACAGTAAAGTTTAGTGTTGGAATGATATGAAAATAAACATGAAAAAAACTCATTTTAAAAATAGCAGTTTGATTATAAAAAGTCTTGCAGCTATTGAGCGCATGGATTGTTGAAATTATAGACAGCATTTACAAAATTATAGTATTTATGGTTGATAACATTTACGTATTGAAGCAAGATTACCAATCGTCTTGCAGCTACAAAGCGCATGGACGAGTGGAATTCTAGCATCTTAAATTATACCAATAAATTTACAACAAATAAAAATTAAGCAGAGTAGATAATTTGTAATAAAAAAATAATTAATAGAGCTCGGTTTCAACATTATGGTTAACGAAATAAAGAAAGGTATACGAAGGGTAGCTTTTGTAGATTGTATGTAACATGTTGTTGGTTGAAATTTGAGTAGGGATGATTGTGGACCCGTGGTAATGTTGCGAACGATGTATCTGCGGTCCGAAGTTCACGCACGCTCTACCACGGTAAACGCATCATTTTCTGGCGCGGTTATTTTCGGATAGCAATGAAAAAAAAACGTCTGTGTTTATTTAAAATTGATAAAATTATTTGACGGAACGAGCGTTTATTTATACTGTGCGTAATAATCAAATAAAACGACCTGTATTTTTATTATTTGGCTTCTTGTTTTACCTTGTTAAATACAATTAAGTATAATGACAACACTCCGGGAAGAAAATGTGATAATTGATAAAGCGTTCATGTTGAATTATGTGAAACTGTGACGTTTAATCTTGAGAAAATTATTATTTCTAGAACATTCTGTCAGCACGTGAGAGAAATTCGACCCTTGACAGGTGACACGATTTTAATGTAGTTTTATATAACCGTCTTCTTGTTCATTTTGTCTCGATTCTTTCATTAATTTTTTTTTGTATGTCGCTTACAATAACTTCGTATATTTTGTTATATAAATTATTGTACACAAGGATTCCGTATGCGAGAGGTAAACTACTGTATCTCCAAAAACCCAACTTTTCAGGAGAGACAAATTAGTGACTTTTTATACTATTGATTGATTTAGTGTTTATTTTGTAGAACTCCATATTTAAACTTGACGAGATCATGAGATTTTGATCAAGACGCTTGACTTACGCACGGAAGGTTCCGGGTTCGATTCCCGGTGAGAACACAAAAATTACACTGTGATTTTTGTCAAGCCTGGGTATTCTGTGATGTAATTCACCACTGTTATTGGGACAAACAATTAATCGAATGAAAATCAAATCAAAAACTTATAATAAAAGATATCAAACACAGATTTGAGTCTACTAAACACTTAATTTTATTTTTACAAACATAAAAACAAAAATTTCGTGTCAATCGTTTCGCCTTGTTAAGGCATTTTATATTTATATTTATTTATATTGGTAACAATAAAATAAAATGTGCATTTGACTCGAATCAGTCTTTGATTTCTTACATTATAAGTATAATTTTTTATACTTTAGCCATCTGGTATTTTTTAATGAGAGACTAAAGTAAATTTGTTTTTTAAAATGTTTTAATTTGTAGGTGTTCTCGATACAATTTTTTTTATTTTATTAGTTTTTGAATTTCTTTAATGCTCAGCTTTAATACATTTGTTAACCTCTAAATATATATTTAAAGTAAAACATAAAATTTTGTATTTTATTTGATTAATTTAAATACATGTAGTTTATTGTTCGGCCTACTTGTACCTACTTATTGTACTTTTTCGGCCTCGTGGTGTAATCGTCAGTGCGTTTGCCTACCATGCAAGAGGTCTCGAGTTTGATTCCCGACATGGTTAATATAAAATATTTATTTAATGGGGTGTTTTCACACTAAAATATTTCTTAGTCCCTGGTCTGGAACCTGAAGTGTAAGACTGATCATATTTCCTTCATGTAACAAAAATGATTAATATGCGCTGCGATTAGTGTACCAATGCAGTGCCCTATGCACCATTAGGTGCGGAAAAGGAATGATGAGTTTATTACACATTATTTGAGACATAAGTCCCAACTCCATGGGACTAAAAGTCCTGTGTTGAGATGGGACGAGCAATTAGTTGACACAGACACGTGAGTATATCACCACAAATAAAGGATCAGAAACACAAAAAACAATTCAAAGAAAAACATGTATATTGCACATATATATGTTCAACGGTAAACTCAAACATTCGGAAAATCATCAAGGAGTTTCCCACTAAGGAAAATCCAGTCCTTTACTACTTTCTTGAAAATAGTTTTTGTCCTTGAGAGCTTAGTACGCTCTTCCTAAATATTGAACACTCGGTGCGACAAATGAGAGATGTCTATGAGCAAAAGTCGTACGGGTTTTGGGTATGACATAATTAGTGCTCAAAGTAAATCCAAAGGATTTTTCATTCATGATAGAAAAACACAGTAATTTATAATTAGTAAATAATAATTGTTATTTACTAACCATGAAAATGATTTTGGAAAGATAATTAAGTTTCATATTTTTTTAAATAATAATATGTTAATGCATGTAACAACAATAGGTTTTAATTTTAATGAATTTTTTGTCATTCAAAATCAGTTTAGATTTTTGATAAACCAATAATAAAGTTTTTTTTTGGGGAAATAACAAACTCTATTTTATATACAATGTTTCGAGTATATCCAAATGTATGCCTGTCTATAAACAATTGGACATATTCAAAATATTGTGGATTAAACTGACTGGTATAAGTAGAAAAATAAAAATTGAAAAATAGTGTTCTGGCGTTGCCTAGGCGGTGAAATGGTTCATCCGGATTAATCACACCAACGTGATAAAGGTTTCGGCTCTTTTACGTCACAAAAGACGACAGATCGAAGAGTTGAGGAAATGTGGATGTTCAAACATAGGCAGAATGGTGAATGTTACGCCGTGGGTGAAGTGGCTACGTCAACCAGCCAATGACAGGTTATAATCTCTGTATATGCGTATACTTTATACCCTTCACAAAAATGTTTTTCTCTCTTTTGCAATAAATTTAGATCTATTTTATGATTTTTTTATAAAAAATAAGTAAGTTATACTGTTTACTGTTCTTTACCTCTAATGTGGTGTGGAGTTACAGTATTTTTTCGAATATTTGTTATTAAAGACGTTAGGAATTAATGCTATTCGTAATAGAAAGCACACGTTTGGTTTCGACATTGTAATAACTCAATTTCATTAGATTTAGAGTAACCGTAGTTTACCTCTCGCTTACAGAATTGTGTTTTTTTTTTTGCGTAACGAAATCATAAATAAAATAATTAAATTTGTGTATTACTGTATTTTCGGGTAGTTTTTTGAAACAAGACTTTTATTAAACATTTTTGAGAAAGAAAAGTGGAAGCCTACGCGTTTATTTATGCATTTTACCTTAAATACAATTTTATGTGCACTTTGCCCAGCTAATAAGGGTACAAGCTAGGCAATAAAATTTTAATACATGATAATTTTTACAATAATACATGATTTTGTAAAAATTCAACTGGTCAAAAAGTAATTGATGACTGGAAAGAAGAAATTGACAAAAATAAGTATGTATTGGCGGTTTTTCTGGATTTTAAAAGAGCATTTTAGACAGTTGATATATCAAGAATACTAGAAAAATTAAAATTTATTGGAATAAGAGGAAATGCCTTAATTCGGTTTCAAAGCTCTTGAAATAACAGATATCAAATAACGAAAGTTAAAAATATTATTTCGAATCCAATAGAAAATAATTTAGGAGTACCCCAAGGCTCAGTGCTAGGGCCCGACTTATTTATCAAATTCATAAATGACGTCGGTGAATCTCTTAAATATTGTAAGATTAAACTTTTTGCAGATGATGCACTGGTTTACATATCAGGAGATAATTAAATGTCAAGAAAAGCAGTCGCCATAGTAATTGTAACTTAATTTTCACTTATTTGAATTAGATACTCCTTACTATTTTGCAAATGCAATATATTGTATTCTTTTTTATAGTAAACGCCGATTTTTCGTCAATGCACTGCATTTATTTACGAGGAAAACAAAAAATAAACCGACACGGGCGTTGACTTAGAGATTACACACGCGTTTAACCATGTTCATTATTGTTCATTATAATCGCTCAAATGCTTAGCATTTTTTTTTTCACAGTCTGTATTCAATAAAATATACACATTATAACAATATTTATACATTTTAAAGAAAACAAAGTATAAAAATATATTTTGTCCCGATAAACTATTCAATAATAGTTTGTCATTGGTTGCTTATACATTAGTTTTAATTCATAATCAAATAAAAATAATACAGACATAATACTGTATACGTATAAAATAATAAACATAACAAATAGTTTAAAGAAATATCCATATATTTTTTTAAAGTAAGAAAACAGAGTAAAATAATACAATTAAAATTAAAGGATAGCAATTTATTTGAATATATTTTAAATATAAGAAAAAAAATAAACACATATATCAATAGTGTGTGCTCATAAATGTTATTAAAACAGGATAAAAAATAAAACAAAGTAAATCGGAAATTTCAAATCATATCTACAGAAAGAAAAAAAAAAGAAAATTAAAAGTACTAAAAGAAAAGAAAATAAAAGAAATAAAAGAAAAGGTTAACCTAAGAAAATAACGAAAATGTATTCAATGAGAGATAAAAATGTTTTTAAGAACGTCGATAGTTATTTGTGGTTGAGGTACTGGGCTCGGTATTTTGCATACCATGTGACTGCCACTACGCGATGGAAGTGCGCTACGCCGTTATGCCCCGGTATCCCGCTTTGCCCCCCTCCCCTATATGGCTATGCCGACCGTATCATCTTCGCTTGATTATGTTATTTTTTCTTCCCTTACTTGATTAATTCATTTTTGTTCCCCTTACTTGATTTTTTAAAATCGTTTTCATCAGTAACATTATTTCTTTTAAAAACAGATGCTTTGCATCATTTCCATCTTAAGTATTTTGAATCCTGTTGATAGCATAATTGATTTTGTTTATTTAACTATTCTAAATCGGACTGTGAGTGTATTGTTGAATCATTGGATATATTTCATGCCAGTATCAAAGACGTATTTTGGTGCCAACATAAATAATAATCTCATATCTAATATAAACATTATTTTTTTATTATTTATTTCATTAAAGAATAAGAAATACTTGGGTTTTTATTATTAACTAAAATATTTATATTTTCAGACCATTTCCTAAAAGTCGTAAATAACTTGTGCCGGAAAAATCGAAATCCAGTTGTGGTAGAGAATGATCCTCGGACCTTTGTTCCCGTAAGCTCACTATACTAACACGTGACCACAACCAAATAAATATAATTAATAATATTTTATTACACAATTGATATAATAATAAATATTATGTACAGCGAGGAGGAAGAAGTATATATTATAAAGTAAACGACACTTCAATTTTACTAAAAATAAAATCCTCCAAGCCACTTTCTATAGCTTGTTGGTGTTGGGGTTCTTTTTATATTTCACACACCGCCCGAATACGGTCAGTGGTGGTATTTTGAATCTTCCCTGTCTCTTAGAAAGTGATTGATTTGAAGATTTTTTTCATTTATATACTTCTTATAATGGCCACACTGATGATTTAACGTCAAATGGTGTATAAAACTGCTTCGACATCGAAAATAAAACTAATACGGTTTGGTCAGTTCAACCTAATTAAGTGTTTTGGGTAATGCTTGATGTCGCAATGATGTATTGTTTATTTATTTATAACTTCAAGTACAAAGAATGAGTACTTTGGCGACTTATTGCTTAAAACAATATCTTCCAGCCAACCAAAAAACAGGCTGGTCAAAAGAAGGGATTGGTCAAAAATTTGTACTAAAAAACCATAAATGTATTAACAAATTACAACAGGGATAGAGAATACCTTAAATAAGGGAATATGGAAGTCTAGGCATTTACAGGGCTTATGACCTGTCATTGCTGGTTTAAGTAGCCACTTTACACACTGTGTAACATTCACCATTTTGCCTTTGTTTAAACATCCATATTTCTTCAATTCTTCCATTTGTTGGTTTTAGTGAAGTTAAAGAGCTGAAACCTTCATTGTTGTGAAAAGATTCATCTGACTGAATTATTTCACATACTAGGCAACGCCTGAAAACAATTTTTTCATTTTTAAATTTCTTCTTAGACCAGTTGGTTTCATTACAATATTTGAGTTTGTCCAAATGTTTGTAGACAAAAGACTCTATTTCACCCCCTCGGGAGTCATTAAGATTAACAAATTACAACAGGGATGGAGAATACCTTAATTAAGGGAATATGGAAGTCTAGGCATTTACAGGGCTTATGACCTGAACTGAAATCAAAAGCATGAAAGATTGTCGGAAAAAATAATTAAGGTACCTGTCCAGTCGTTTCTCTTAAATATCGGTCGTTCTAGAGCTTCAGCATCTTATTTTCATTTTGTCAAAACTTAAAGGAAATCTGTCAAAATCAGGAGCTGTTTTCTTGAGAGTAGCTTCTCGAGCCTTTTCATCTGCTTTTTCATTGCCTTGAATTCCGCCGTGGCCTCTTATCCATCCAATATACACATTCTGTGATCTGGATTTTAGTTTTTGTATATCTTTATGAATGTCCATAATAAGAGGGTTGACTGAATTTCGATCAGCTATTGCTTGAACCCCTGATTTACAATCTGCTAAAGTTTTGTTCGTACTACTACGATCTTACTTTCGAAGGGATCTGGGAAGTAAACCCGGGATCCCTATTTGGAACCAACCCTGTATTCCTTTACGGCAGACAGGGAAATAAGAATAAGCTGTATGTGCCGATGATGTGTATTTGAACACAATCACAAATTGACCAAACTGCGGTGAAGAGTACAATGAAAGCTTGTAAAATTTGATGTTTGATGATTTGTTATTTTTGTGGATTGATTGCAAATTATCCCAAAATCAGTTAAAAAAAATAATGTGATTATAGTTAGAGCAAGAACGATAGAGGAAAGAGTGTTGTGCATAGTTAGTGCTACAGACTGGCAGATGGAATAAATATTTATTTCTTGTCACGCGAAAGGGGATGTTAAGATTAATTTTGGAGAGTAGGTTAAAATAGTCTACTTTATTTATTTAATTATTTAATCGTTTCCAGAAGAATAAAACCACTTTGAAACTCACGTAAAATACGTCTAAGGCACCAAACGTTATTTAAAACATAAAATTTTCACTAACAAAATAATGAAGGAAAAATTATGAAAGCTATTTTTTTACGTACTTAATTCTCGGATCCAGCTTATTATATCATATTTAACTCTTCTGACTAATCTTTAGTGATAATTTATTTAATAAAAGTATCCCGAAACCTTTATTAATCTTCAAAGATTACTTTTTGTGTTTTGCAATAGCGACACTGAATATTATGAATCTTTCACAGAATATTTTAACTTAATTGAAATTGCTTTAAAAACAATTTATGCGTGGATTGGTGAATCCATTATTTCTTCGTTTGAAAACGCTAATGCTAACGAATAAATAAAACATGTAAGACCGAGATTAACATGACAGGATGAAATCTAATTTATTTTATTTTATAAAATTTATATTTAAAGCAACTTGGTTTTTGACTATATATATTTTTCATTTTAGTCTTTTAATAAAGATCGAACCCCCCGCAACCCGCATCTCCCACCTGTTCTACCTTTACAAAAACACACTGACAAAATGTCTGGACTTATTACCTCCACGTGTTTAGATTTAATGTTTTTGTAGACGCTGTGAATATAAAATATGATAATATTCATGAATAAAATATACATTGACGAGGAAGTTAGTAGCTTCGAAACCGTCCAGTTAAAAAATAAAAATATGTAGTTAAAAATAAAGCCATTTTTTTTTTAATCGTTTTATTTGATATGATTATTGTTATTATTTTTAATATAATTTCATTTGCAACATGAACATGATCACAATACCGGAGAAAAGGTAAAAATCAGAATCCCATAATAAACAAAATATTACGATATGGGAAAAAACATTTATGAAAAGAAAAACGAAATTCTAAAAGAAGTTTAAGAAGTATGTGTTAAACAACTTATAAACGAAATGTGAGTAATATAAAAAATATATAAAAAAAACTTTGTTTTGAACATATTTTTTTCTACCGACCTTTCAAAGCTACACAAGATTCTTTATCAAGGTATTCTTATTCTTATTGGTGGAGGTCAGTGCTATGCAAGCTCCTGACGTCACTGCGACCAGTGACCTCATTGTGACGGATCCCCGTGAATAGTTTACGCCCTCCAAGCCCAGGTCGATAAAGAGCCTGGCTACTGAGTAGAAGGCGTGAGTTTACATTTTGCTAAATCTCCTCCACCAAGCGCAGAACCGTAAAGTATCGTGCTATTAGTTGAGATGCGAGCTCTTTAACATCCTTGAGTTCAACCCTCGAGGATGAGGCTCCTTTTATAATGTAAAGCATCACACTCACATAGAATGTGTAAAGGTGTTTCCTCATACGCATCGCAGAAGTACACATCTAGAAGTTTCGGAAAGGTTCATTCTAGCGAGGTGTTTGTTCAATCTGCAGTATCCTGTAAGGGCTCTAGTGATAACCCTCACTTGATAAGGCTGATCTTTATTAGGTCAAAATCAAAACTTTGCGAGTATCCTTTTTATCAAGGTATACATAACTACAGTCGAATATAGTCGGTTTTAGCGAGATCTCGGAAGTAACGAGGAAACATTAGTTGACATTTTAGTTCATGGTTTTCTCCATACAATTATTCACTGTTATAACGAGCTACTTCTCGGACATACCGAACAAAAATAGTGTCAAAAATTACACGAAAAATCTTCAATTGTTAAAAATATCATTTTTGAAAAAAAAAACCTAAGTGATAAAATCCAAACGGTCGGCTAACGTATATGATAAAAACCGCCGGGCGTTGGGATCCGATTATGTTTATGATAGCTATGTAAGTGTCTAAGTACCTAATTGGATTTTTTGCCGACAATATTGAAAAATGAACACACATGGTTTTTTAAAAAATCCAAGCTTTGTGAACTTAGTAAGTGCCGGTACGGCACATTGCTTCAATTTACAGCTGCTTTTAAAGGTTAAATGAACATAAGCACACACGAGAATATGTTTATGTGTACCCTATTTCAAGATTCAAAATAAAATACAATATAAAATTTTTTTAAAATCTAACCTTTAAACAACAAGATACGCTGCGGTTGGTGTTCGAATGCAGTACCATATGCGTCATTAGGTGCGAAAAGGGAACAATTATGAGAATAGGGAAATGTAACATTTTTAAATTAATTAAAGTCTTCGAAATACTGTCCAGTAAGAAAAATATTTTCGCTAATTATTAGTAGCATAAAACATAGTTTTAAATTTGCAATTTTGAATTCCCACAAAAACGGTCATTTCATTGGCCACGCCCCTAATACGTCACGATTCATGTTTATTTGTTCCTGGCCATTTAAATTTCTTTAGAACATTATCACGAATCTTGACGTCACAACAACCAAGGCCAAACACGTCGCGTTTTTTAGCAACGTATTGTTTTTCGATTTCTTTTTTAAATTTATGTATGATACAATTTTTTCACAACATCCATATTGATTTGGAAAATACAATTCATTATTCTAAATCCATTTTATATATTTTTATCGGTATTCGTAGAATGTAAACTAAACTGGCAGTGCACAACGGAGTTTTAGTCCCAACACTTATGTATGGAAGTGAAACATGGAACTGGCAGAGGAAGAATAAAAGCCGACTGAACGCGGTTGAAATGCGATCTCTTAGACGAATGTGTAGGAAATCAATGTATGACACGGTTACGAATGATGAAATCAGGCGAGAGTGTAAATCTGAAGAATCAGTCAAGTATAATTGATAAAATTAAGAAAGGGTCTCTGAGATGGTTTGGTCACGTAGAACGAATGGACGATGAATGAATGGTAAAACAAGTATATATGGCGAAAATGACGAAGAGGAGACGAGGACGATCGAGGAAGACGTGGCACGATCAGATAAACCAAAATCTTAAGTCTGGTCATGTCAAAAGCAGACAGAACCGAAGGGCATGTATGACAAGATGTATGAATGTGGAAGAAGCTAGGAATGTATGCCAGGATAGACGTGAGAGGTGGTCCATTTTCATTGCCTCCCCCTACGGGGAAATGGCATGATGGTTGTAGTGATGGTAGTAATGAACTCTTTTTTTCTATGATTTATTTTGTTGCCCTTTAATAATAAGGAATATTTTTGTGTTTTTTTAAAAATATTTTTTATTTCCTTTTTTAATTACTTAAAAAAAATATATATTATCTTATCATATTATCATCATATTATCTTTTACAGAATATTTTATTTTTTCCTTACTCATGTTATACTATTTTTCTATTAATATGTATTTCGTTGATTTGTAAATATGCTTTATTTTTTAATACTCTGTTTTATTATTATGTTTATTGTAAAAAAACAAAAAAAATAATATTTTTTTTAAAGTAGTTGTAGTGATATCTCCCTATTGAAGGTAACTCTGTTTAACTTCCGTTGTTTGTCCCAGAAAAAGAGACCTGAAATACAGTGGAAGGTTTTTCATATCTGGTAGTGCTTTTACTGCCTCTAGAAAACTGCGCTTCAATAAATTTCAGAAAGTTTCAGAAATGGAAATTTTTCTGTAAACACACTAGCGAAGTGCAACAAAGTCAACCACATACATTCGGCATTCAAGTTTTCTCGTGCGCTTTTTATCCTACCCTTATTTATGATAACTAGTTGATTGCAAAAGTTCTCGAGTCCTTGGTATACAATTTTAATAAAGATCCTTCGTTCAAAATCCCTCTACCGCAAGTTGATAGCTATATTTTTTTTAGGTCAGTTGTAACGAAGTAATAATAATAAAAGTTTTATAATTTCACGTTTCCAGAAAAATTTACAAAATGAGTCGTATGAAACAAGTTAGATAACGCAACAAAGCCACAACCGCATACGTTCGCAGCCATCTTGAATTTGCATCTGTTTGGAATCCTCTATATGCAATTTATATATCACAACTAGATAGAATACAGAATAGATTCCTTAAACTTCTGGATCATAAATCTCTTACATATTTTGACTCGTATGAAGACTCATACTAAACGTGGAAGCATTTCTGATCCGTCTTCCCTCTTCAAAATTTTAAACAATTTTATCGAAAGTCCGTATCTCTAGGAGCATATTTCAATCAATTGTCCCGTAAAGTCAACATGACAAGTTCATTTTTTTTTTATAATTCTTGGTCCGAAAAAAATTGTGTTCAAAACTCGTTTATTTATCTTAGCTGCTCCAAATTTAATTTACTCTGTCCCCATTTAGATATTTTTAATATTAAATTTTGTGACTTCAAAAAAAACTTTTTGAAACACTGTAAAATGAAACATTTGTCAGTTTGTAATAAATTTATGTTCCTTTTAGTATGTTTATTTTATTATGATATCAAAATTTTGAATTGGTCAACTATATTATGAAAATCCCCCTTCTTTACTCCTCCACTCTATTTCCTCATCCCTTAACCTTCTTACGAGCTCTTTTTTTTTTCTCATGTCTTATATAATATATTATTTTTCTCTTTACTGTGTAACATGTTCTCTCATTATATTTGTGAAAAACTTTAACTGGATGTATGTACTATTTTTTATATATTGTATTCTTATTTAACAACTGTTGTTTTTCCTTAATAACATCTGGACATCATCATAATTCCCTTTCTGCACCTAATGGTGTATAGGTCACTGCATTGGTACACCAATCACAGCGTATCTTGATCATTTTTGTTACATGAAGGTAAGGTGATCAGTCCTTCGCTTAAGGTACCAATCTAAGGATTATGAAATATTCTAGTGTAAAAACACCCTTTTAAATAATATTTCATATCAACCATGTCGGGAATCGAACCCGAGACCTCTTGCATGGTGGGAAAAAATGCGCTGACCATTACACCATGAGGCCATACATCTGGACAACACGCTTAATAGTATATACATCTATGCAATGCCTCCCAGCAGTCTCCTGCAATGGTCTCTTCCCTTAGACAAAACCCACACTTGTACACTTCTCCTGAAAATGGCCTTCGTTTTGGATAACTTAACATGTTCATCTAGGACATTGAACACTCTTGGGGTCACCAAAGAGAAATTTCTCTTAGCGAAAGTCGTATGTGTTTTCGGTATTACATAATTCAAATTACAGGAAAATCTCATACGAGAATTTTCCCTGGATTTCCTCTTATTGCCACGTGGCCAGGCAAAAAAGGTCTAATATCCAGTACCTTCATAAATTAAAACAATATCTTAGATGGGGAAATTGGGGAACATCGAAGCATCACTGTAAGATTTTTTTTTATACATTTTGTCCAATTATATTACAGGTTTCCTAATAGTGCGTCTTTTAATTTTCTGACATGCAGATTCTAATTAAACGTTTTTGAACTGTGTATCTCTTCAAGCGGTTTCAATATTTTTGGTCTTCTCTTGTCGAGTGTTAATGAATTGGTCTTGCTTAATACCGAGGCTTATTAAGTGCTACTGAACCTTGTACCTATCTTATCAATCGTTTTGTTTTTCTTTTAAAGCTTTCTTAAAGTTTGTGTTTCATGAAACGTTTTTGAATCGGAAGGCTCATCGAACGCTTCTGAATCCTGTATCTCATCAAGCGCTACTGTGTATTATAAATGTTTTTCAGTATATCAATTGTTTCAGAATCTTTTTGTACGTTAAGTGTTTAGAAATCGTGTCTTAATAATTGTTTCATAGGGAAAATTAGTGTAACTCATTAGTGGCTGAATGTGTTGACGCTCTTCTGTGCTGGTAATGGTAGTGTGCTGCTGCAGTTCTTGCAAGGATGCCATGAGTGATGCTTTCGACATGTTGGACCTAGATGTACGACAACTCCTCACACAAGAGGTAAGGCCTTCCTCAGATAAATACGGATGATGTGAAATATGGTGAAATAACAAGACCAGACAATTCAAAACTAAGTTAATCAAGAATGAATCATTCTAAAAAATTTAGTCATTAATTTATTTATTCATTTTAATTAAATTACGTCTTACATTTATTCATGAACTTATTGTAACTTTTTAGGCCGTGTTAAGCAATAATAATTAGCACGGAATAAAATAGTTAATTGGGAGAACTAATCGCATATTATACAATACCTACATTAAGAATTACGTAACATACTTTTGAACTTCTTCTACAGGAAAAATCACTAAAATGTTTTTACTAACGCTGGCTGATGCAGCAAACTTCCGCCGTCTGATGACTGGTGATCCAAAGTACTTTCGAAACGACCCAAATCTTTACCGGACACGGAGCTATGAGAAGTTACCTATATAGGTTTAATTGAGGAATGATTACTATTGTCTATGCGATGATATTTCTTAACAGAGTATCGAACATCTGTTATTTCAGTGCCTATTTTTCAGTTTACAACGCCACAATCTTGAAGCAGAATGCAGGAAGGACGGAATATCCTCAACAGATATTCACATTGTCGTTTAAAGTAGTTATCACGGTTATTATGGTGGCCTCCGTGGTGTAGTGGTCAAGACGCTTGACTCACGCACGGAAAGTTCCGGGTTCGATTCCCGGTGAGAACACAAAAATTAAAAATGTGATTTTTCTCAAGCCTGGTTGTTTTGTAATGTAATTCACCACTGTAATTGGGCCTCCTGGCCTGTTGTATTGCAAAAAAAAAAGAAAATTAAAAAAAAAAAAAAATAAAAAAAAAAATGAAACGAAAATGTTTTTTTTATCACGCGCCATTGTTGTTAGACTTTGCAATCAAACATCCCATTTCCATGATAAACAATTACAAATTTTTCAGAGTATTATAGCCTTGTACATGACACGCAAGGCTACTAAATACAGGGGTCCAAACATTAAAAAAAACGTACTTTCTAAGAAAAGATTAGGTGCTATGCAAAGCTACAAACATAAAACATAATCTATAAAAAAGATTAGTAAATAAAAAAAATACCGATAAGTACATAACACATCGTTACTATAAATTTATTCCCGCAAAATCTCGCGTTCGATGTTAACCTTAAATTTAGCTATCGTTTGGAGAACTTAATGTGTTCATCCAAGAAATTGAACACTCTTGGAGCTTCTTACGAAAAGTTTCTTTGAACAAACGTCGTATGGATTCTCGGTATTGAGTAATTTAGGTTGCGCAAAAACCTCGTACAGGCATTCTGCTGGGACCTCTTACAAGTAGTCTAATTTTTAAAGCAATTGTTGTGCCTCATTTTAATTAGTGTTCTAGTGTTCTCTTGTGGAGCACTGAAAATCAATATAATGTTATGCAGAAAGCTCAGAATAGGATAATGAGGACGATATTGAGATGTGGAAGATATACAAAAAATTCAACATAATGTTTATATGTTGACGGTACTGATCATGCCTACGGTAAAGCAAAGAGTAATTTTAAATACTTTCGTGTTAATAATAATATTTTTATGGATAACTTATATAGCGCCATTTTCGTAATATAATACCTCAAGGGCGCTTTACAAAGTGATTATATAAACATGTTACAACAGAGATGAAGAACATTTAAGAGAAGGTAATATATAAGTCTAGGCATCTACAGGGCTTATGACCTCTTGGCATTGGAATTTTACATCATGAAGACTACCTTTCAATTAATTATAACAATAACTAATATAATTTGGTTATGTATGATACAGGTTAATACATTTTACACATTATTCCTATAAATAGGGGGTCGACCCAACCGGAAATTAAAGTACAAATCTTATTTAGAGAAGCCGCAATTTAGATTCAAGTAATGAATAGAGAGAATCATCAATTCTACAGTGGACATCTTAAATCGATTATTTGATATATATTTTGCTAGCCTAAATAAGCTTTCATTGATTCAAGTTGAATGCGAACTGTTTCAAACAACCCGGATAGACTGTTTCCGTCTTTACAGGAAGTTGTTGTTTCTGCCACACCGGAAGTATTCATCCGTTCGTCAAATTAGCGATTCTCTTTGTTCTACGGAGAAAACGACAACTGAAATTATTTTTTTGCTATTTTAAACGCCTGGCACAAAATATTTTTCCTTTGCAAGAACAAATGTCGAAAATTTATGATGTTGGATTAATTGGATGAGAATTGATAGTGAAAATTACTTGCTATATTACTATAGACAAAAAATAATCTCATACTATAGAAAGGAATTTGATTAGAGGAACCTTTATTTATTTATTTACAACTTTTATCAAAATACAATTTTAAGTTCACTTTGCCAAGCTAACAAGGGTACATACCCCGTTCCAAGCTAGGCAATTCATTCTAATTTATGATAATAGTTAACAAATTAACCCTTAAAGGACAGTGGTAAATAATCCCTTTGCGCGCGGTGTTGTAACATCGTGTTACCACTAGTAAAATATGGAATATTCTAAAGTTTAAACATTTGAAAAAAAAAAACACAAAGACATAATTTTTTATAAATCTTTATTCATAATTTATGCAAAAAAACATATAATTTAGCCCTGTTATTGCAAAATAAATTAAAAATCACAAATACGCCGCTCATATTACGCGCGTGCGTTCCCCATAACTGTCATCAACCGGCTGAAGACTGAATCTGTTTTAAACAACACCCGCCACAGAATAGCGTCTCTGTCTTCCTTGTTATGATTTTTATTTTCGTGCTCTCTCTTGTATAAGGCATCTGAATAGATGTGTTGCTGAATTAGCGGACTCATTCTTCGCGTAGCATGGATAAATATTTTTTGTATTAACATTTAGCATAGTTATACAAATTATACTTTGCAAATCGGGTGTGAAAATGTCCATTTTAAGATTACAGAAAATACGAATTCATTATTCAAAAAAATAAGAGAGATATATCAAATCTTGTATCCTATGTCGACTAATGTGACATCACAGCCACACAAGAGTTAATAGAGAGCACAGACAAATAAAATACAAACTTATTCGTATACACATTTTGATACATATACATACACACATACACATATATACACATATAAATACATATATATATATATAAATATTTATACACACATAACATATATACACACACACATACATACACCCATGCGCATACACATATACATTCATAAAAACATAGACAATTTATTTATGCGTTTGCCATCTATAAATATGTTTTTTTAAAATTATTCCTTATTTTCATATTTTATTTTCGACATCCAGTAAGAATCTCCAATCCGTAGCATGCATCACCTTTTCTGACTCCCTACGATCAATGTCATGAAAGAGCGAGGTCTACGCCTTCCGCAACTTGACAACACTCCCGTCTTTCCACGATTCTGGCAAAAGGTTATGGACTTTTTTGCCTACGTAATAGTGTTGTCTCAATGCCAGAACAGTGTTGACCCCTTCACTTAGTATCAGATCCCTATTAGAGTATCTTGTTTTATGGTTGTGGTTGACGCTTGGGTAAATGTCTCTATTTATGTGTGTAACCACTACCGTTCTCAATATATACTGTTGAATAATATTTAGTACTCAGAATTCTTTGTAGAGCAAGTCACTTGGATAACGAAATGTCTTTTTTTGATATTACTCGGATTAAAGATTTTTGTGTGATTGCTACAGATTCAAGGGCTGATGTTAGATGATAATGATGTCAATTAGCTAATGATTTGATTTTGGCTCTCAAAAACAAGAATAAGAAAGTTAAAGAACATACGCTTTAATGAAACGACAAAAAAAACCTACCCCTAAAAAATGTATACAATGTGAGATGTTTAGATATGTATTCCTCTAGTAACTTTTAATGGTTTAAAACAATTATAACCACACCTAAGTCAAGTATTCTTAAATTTTGTATTTGTTTATGTACGTACTAGTTTATATTGTATTTATATCATTTATTGTGAAAAGAAAAAAAAAATATATATATTTAAAGCATTAACTCTTTGGTCAAACATTTGACTAAATGTTATTAAATATTTGTATGTAACCAGTTACCGACTTTTCTATGTCTACCGGTTTCGAGACGTATTAGTCTCTTCGTCAGGACACCAATAAAACTAACATGCAAAACCCACTATACACCTTCACAAAAATTAAAATATAAAACCAACATGCTGATTCAAAACCACATGCTGTAAGTGGGCAACACTTACGTGCAATGATGATAGTATAGGGTTTTACATGTTAGTTTAATTTGTGTCCTGACGAAGAGACGGGTACGTCTCGAAACCGTTAGACCTAGAAAAGTCGGTAAGTGGTTATATACAAAATATGTAACAACATTTAGCAAATAAAAATGGGCCGTAAACCTTCTTAATGCCAAGAATTATATGTTAGTTTTCTTAAATGTTTCGTGTCTCTGTTATAGTATTTTAACCGTTTGTTTATAATTTTAATGGCAGGCTAAGTTGCCACTTGCCGCAGAATAAATAATATAACGTATTTTGCGCTGTTTTAGCATTTGTAACTGGTATCTCTCCATATCTGTAAAGTGAAGGTGTAATATACAGCCGCTGTTGGGTATAAATCTGTTTAAACATCTGCTCTACAGCAAATAATTATCATTTTGGTACGGCTACTGTGAGTGATAAGGCTACGGGCCAATTTCACACGTATCGTCGAAATCCACACGGCACTAGAGGTGGTAAAAACGTTTTTTTAAAACAGATGTTTCTCCCAAAATCGTTGAAACCGTTTCACAAATAAAGTAACTGTTACTATAAAGGAAATGTATTTGATATTATTATAAACATATTACAACAGAGATGAAAAACATTTAAGATAAGGTAATATAGAAGTCTAGGCATCTACAGGGCTTATGGCCTGCCAATGGCTAGTTTAAGTGGCCACTTTACACACTGTGTAACATTCACTATTCTGCCCATATTTGAACATGTATATTCCTTCAATTCTTTCAATTCTACGGGAAATTGGATACAAAAAATGTTTTCTTACGCGGGGTAAAAATTAGAGCATTAAATTGTAAAGCAAAGTTTCTTGAAAATGTACAGAAAAAATAATAAAAAATATTTTGATAAAAACGCACTACTTTAAATGACGTCACTGGTTCATGTGAATCAACCTATGATCTGAGAGCTATGGAAGATTTCCGGTCTGCTTGTCGCTTCTGGACCAATAGGAAGAACTGAATGAGAATAAGCGGAAATGAACCTCTGACGTCACACGCGGAGTTATTTCAGAAATACAAAACTTTAAAAAATCGTAGCGCCGATAATACGATATGTACAAATTGAAAAAAAAATTTTTTTCACTTAGTTTAACAGTCTATTAACAAATAAAAAAATTGAAAAAAACCACTGAACTTCCTCATTAGTTTTATTTATTTACTATCATCAATAAACGTTTCAGCTCTTTAGCTTCACAAATATCAACAGGTAAAATAATTGAAGATGTTCAAATATAGACAGAATTATAAATGTTAAGCCGTGCGTAAAGCGGCCACTTAAACCGGCTTATCACAGGTCGTAAGACCTGTAAATGTCTAAACTTCTATACACCCTTCTTTAAAATGTTCTTCATCTCCGTTTAATATTTTTAGTAATATTGAGTCGAGTTGTGGTCCTGTGGCTTGTGTCTCGGACTCACGGATCAAAGATCCGTGGTTAGAATCCCACTCTTCCCCAACTTGATTCCCATTTTCTTACAGTGAGTTATTGACAATTCGTTGAAAATGGCCATAAAAATTTAATATTTGGGTAAATTATAAGAACGCAAATATTTCTTTAAAAAAATAGAAAAAATAAGTGTTTTTTCAATTTAATTAAATAAAAAATTTAAGTTACTTTATCGTGTCCTGTAATTTTGTACGATCCGTCTTAAATGGACCTTTGATTATCATTGTATCGAAAAAAAATAATTTAGCAGTAGAATTTGTAACAAAGGCACTTTTTTCAGCTTTTAACATTACAATAATAATGTAAGCAACTTTGTATGAACCCCTGCGCGTTTAATGTATAAAAAAAACAACAAATTGGCAACTTTCACGCAACCGTAATCATAATTGAGAAAATGACACATTTTGCCAATCCAAAGAAAAGAGGTTTATTATTCGATTAGGTTTTATATCTTGAACCTTGACAAAGTCATTGATTAATGCTTTAAGCTCAGAACCTAAAAAAAACAACACCAATTTTAAGTTCGTTTTTTTTTCCACTTAGTCACTGATTATTTTAGAAAGGGACAATAAACATTGTTGTTAAAAATTTGTTTTTTTTTACTGACTTATTTTTTTAAGGCCTCGATAGATCTACGACTTTAAAAAAAGCAACGTATTTCTAAATCAGAGGTTATAAAACAGCGCTATGATTTTTTTAAATTTTGTAATTTTGAAATTACTCCGCCCCTGACGTCACAAGGTTTGATCGGTGAGTTCTGTTGATTGGTGGATTAATTCAAATACGTCTTTAACCTAAAACTTAAGACTCTCGTTCGAAAAATTACACTTGCGATTACAGTAAAATCTTGCAGCTTTCATTAATGCAATTTAGTCTTTCAATACTTTGTCATAAGGGCTAGTATTCTTTAAAATACATCAATTTGACTTACGACAGTCTAAGGGAGGTGACAATATACGCACTCGTTATGTGTGAGAAAGAGATAACGAATATATTTTGTATGCCTTTACAGGGAAGTTACAATAATCAGTAAGTAATTGATCATACTTATGTTTCGGTGGTTTGAAAGTAAATTTGCTTTAAAATAAATTAATATTTTGATTTTTTAATCGAAACGAATTGATATTTTAATCCATAATATAGTATAAATCCTTTAGTGGGTTTTAAAAAACAAAGATTCGCTTATTGTTTTTAAATTGTAATTCGTTTTTGTGCATACGATGACAGTTGAATATTGTAGGTTATTCTTCAGTATCTATTTAAACTTTTAAAATTTAGTTAGAGTTATGATAAAAACGTTACGAGTGTATAGTGTTAAGAATAAATATATATGAAACATTATAATATGCATAACTTATGTCGTTTTGTGAATAATAATGTGATATAAAAGTCGATGAAACAATGATTCTTAAAACGTAATTTATGTTTTGTTTGGTGAACTATCTTACTCGGTAAGGAATACTTTTAAATTATTTAATTATTATCATTAAGAAAAAGTGTTTTATTTCAAGACAAGTTATAATAGTCTGACTTAACCAAAGATGCACCGGTACGCTAATGAATTATCTAGTTTATTAATTACTTTTTCGACGCCTAGGCCAAAACGCAAAATAGCTGCGCGGATGGGTCGTTGCTTTCTAATGACGCAGGCGAGGGTTCAAGTCCATGGGGGTTCCATTTTTTTTTTGCAATTTTGTTTTTTTAAATTGTATTTTTTAAATCAAATGTTTATGCTACATTAGAAAATATTTTTACTGAAACTATTAGCCGCTGGAGCCATTTGTTAGGAATCATTTATTATATATAAAATAGACTTGTTTTTTATATGCCATGCTACCGCGATGGACATTTTATCAGAATTTTCATAGCTTACCAATTTTTAACTCACCGCTCGCCACTGCAAGACAGACGTTACAAGGATACCAAGACAACAAAAAATAATAATTGAACTAACATACAACTTATACTACCTGACCTCTACGACTGAATTTTACGAAAAAACACATAACTTTGACATAAAAAACTTGACGAAAATTGAGACGATAAACATTGTACACAAAATCGAACTGGGAAACATACAATATCATGATGTGACATTTACCAAAAATGCTCACATACACAAATATAAAACCAGACAACATAAACACTATCACTTTAAAATATCTAAGACAAACGTAGAACAGTCAAAAATACTATCCAAAGAACTGAAACACTATAATTAGACTTACCTTACCACTTGAAAAATTACACTGGAGACAAATTTAAAATCAACATGATAAAGCACATGATTACTCAACTATCCAGACGAGACATAACATGACTAAATCTTATAATTATTATTTTTTTTTCATTTCAAATTTATTTATAAATCCTTACGAGTTACATAAATTCAACAAAATATATTTTTCTTTTTTAAATTCATGTTCTACAGTTAATAATAATATATATTTTTCTTTTTTAAAAATAAAAACCTATGAAGGTAAAGCTAAATAATAGCATAAAAAAAACAATACATAGGTACATTAAAAAAATGGAACACTTAAGGTTGAACTTGCCAAAAAAGAGTCTGGACCTTGTGTCTGGCAAGTTTACAAAATATTATTAAAAAGAAACAAAAAATGCAAAACAAAATAATACAATAAATAAAAAATTAAACAATTGTAAAAATTGAGAAAATTTAACACTAAATTTATAAATTGATATACACAGGCACTTATTATACATACATCTTTATTTTCAGAATACGGTTAATGTCAATTATGTCAGGAAGCTTTTCTTTAATTTATCCTTTAATTTTCCGTACTTTATTTCTTGACGTTGATTTTGTGGTAAATTATTGAAAAGCTTCCGTCCTATTATCAAAATAATGATATTTGGCCGTGGTAGTTTTAATTCTCTGTAGAGCGAGGCATCCTGTTCTTAACCTTACCGTAATTCTGTCCGATGGGAGGCTCTCCTTATGCACCTGGAGCATACAACACTTCCCGTCGATATCCTCCACTCATAAAACATCAAATTCTTTGAACAGTTCGGTAGTTGAGAAAAAGGGTGGTTTATATAGTATTATTTTAATAATTTTTTTCTGTATAACATTCAAGGGTCTAAGATGAACATCTTTTGTAATAATTGTCTGAGTCTTTTGTTTAGTTTTGTCTGGTAGTTTATTGTATAATTTCAGTCCCTGATTAGTTAGTCTCGACTGTTCTTGTCTCGTTTTAGAAAGTTGTTTATGAAATTGTTCTGATATTCTCGTATTGTGTCCATGTTCACTACATTTTGTTTATGTGTGAGTTCTTCGTCTACAATTACATCAGCTAATTTATTAATAAATTTTAAGTATTCTCGTTAAAAAAGTTCAGTTTCGTTTAATTGTTTAGTTTGTTTTAAGAGTTCTTTAGTCTAGATATATTACATATACTAACTTTAATATTTTATTTTGCTGTCTTTGTAGTCTCTTTGTATCATTTTGATTTCCCGTTCCCCATAGTAGTCGCATATAACATATTTTAGTTTTTACATCGGCCTGTTTATTTATTTGACAATTGTAGTCACCATTACTTTACGGGCTGCCCATCAAGTAATGCACACTGTAAATATATGTTAGAAGTTAATTAATAGAAAGCAGATAGCTGCTAAACTGCCGATATGTACAAAAAAATAGATCTATATTGTCCGCAGAAGCCGCATTTAGCAAGCGAATTGCCCTGTTAATAGGTAAATTCTGACTTACATTTGTACGGCTTCTGGGTGCGCAAAACAGTGCATGAGATTTCGCTCTAGTATAATTATTGGGAACATACAAACTGATCTCTTTCATTTCATTTGGATTATAATACATACTTCCAGAAATCAGCTAATCGTAATGTTTCCCAAGATAAATTTGACAACGAGATTCGAGGGTGTATTATATAACCCTAATAAATAAAGATATAATTAAAAATATATAACTCTAACTTCAGTGTTACTTGAAAACAATTTAGTTGTGCATTATACAGTTATATTAATAGTGCCGTTTAAACCCCTGTTCACTGGTAACATGCATTAAAAAGCACTTTCCAACATATTTCATACTGACCCTATTTAGAGTCATGCAATCCCCCGCAATTGCCCCCGCACTACCCTTAACCTCTACCCATACGACTCCCTACCCCCACCACCCCAGTGCACGTTCCATACATAATATACGCATATTATGTCAACCAACTCCCCAACGCGACTCGGTATTCTATCCGAGGTAAATTAACTAGGGTAATTTGTCTGTGATAACCAGATGAAAAGCCAAATTTCGTGCGAATACATAAAGTTGAAAATTATTATGCATTGCTTTAATATTTTCGTGGATGTGACATTGTCAAGATCCAGAAAACTCAAAGGAATAAGATCAGATATCTCAACTCGGTAGTCAAATAAAAGTAAGCTTTCTACATCTTGCTGCCTATCGCGCGCACCAAGCTATCTAATGGCGGAGTTCTGTAGTGTCCTTCTTTTGAAGAGTGCGGCAAATTGGTAGTCAATTAGAACTGTATTGATGATGTAAGTAGTATGTCAAATCTTTTGTACATTCAAGCACCCATTTGGTGTTGCCAGTGACAAGCACTACTCATTTGTAATTTCAGACTGTACTATTATTACTACGTGTGGCTAGGCAGAAAGGATGGAAAGCCACATTAGAGTATCCTGAAATAAATTCCACTTTCACTATTCTTGCCATATTGCCCTTCGATTGTGTTTGCTTTTATCATAACCAAACTTGAGATTTTAGTTTATCTGATCTTGCTAGGTCTTTTTAGCTGTCCTTGTCTTTATTTACTCTCGAATACCCGTTTTTCTTTGCCTTCGTCATCCATTCTTTCCGATTTGTTTTTATTTATATCAAAATACATTACATGTATTCCCCATTAGGCACAATATTTCATTAAGGGCCTTAAGATAATACATTTATTATAATATACATTCACGACAGAACACACAATTATTATAAACACAAATACACTAATATGTTAATTATGAACCCTTTCCACATAATGCCTTAGGTAATACAGCTTTAGGCTGTTAGCCACATTATTAAAACCTATCTAACCCTCAGGAAACCTGTTATATTCCCTACAAGCTAGGTACAGCAGAGACTTTATACCAAATTTTATAGTATAAGTATCAGGTAGATGTATAGTGTGTCTTTGTCTTGTGTTGTAATTGTGAAAATCACGATTATACTTTCTTTGTTAATTTATCTTAATTTATCAAATATACCAGTTCAATTGCATTCTCGTCGGAACCCAATCAACATCGACTGCCTACACCTTCGTTAGATATAGCATTTCAACCCCATTTATTTTTTTTCATCCTTTTACTGTCAAATTCAAATTCCCCGTCAAAACTCTACTATCGAATATCTAAATCAAAGAAGAATACCATAACTACTCGTATTACTCTGTGGCGCATATTGTGTGTAAAGAGTGTTGTCAAACTCATCTATTTCCCCAGTCTTAAAATTAAAAAATATTGTTATGTTTTAAATGGCGTACCACACGGAACTCGATTAGTGCCCATATACTTATAAAATACAGTTTTTGCTATAACGTCAGATGTTCTTATAGCTTCCACGAGTAATTGCTCCGTTTCTTATCAGTGTTACTGAGAAAACTTGCAAACAGGTTGTATTTCAGATTAAAAATAGAAACAGCGGATGATAACAGTATGTGAAGATGTCTTATTTGCTGTGATTAATGTATCAAGTCTTGCTCATGGGGCAGGGTTTCCGTTAGTCTTGTTTTCCCAGCGAAACCTGATTGTCATTTTAATTTTTCTAAGTCATTAAGTGTGATTATGCAACTGTGGTATTTGCTTTACGAAGAATATGTGTTTTGTTTAATTGTTTACTCGTGTCTTTAGTTTTAAGATCACAAAGATCATCGGATAAGATTTGCGACTGTAAGATTTTTTATTCATCACGTGATACTACAATATTTGATCACAGATTTTCATTTTTTGTTTCCAAAAATAATATTTCGCTCAGTGTTGATTTGATGCATCATTACTGATTTCGCATTGTCTCAATAGGCAATCATAAAGCCATTTTTATAATCTGTGCGATATTGCTCGTAATGCGCCCGGTAATCTGTTGGTGATATCTTTGTGGATATAACCGTAAAGCAATACAATATCTGTTTTATACCCTACACCTGGTGAAGTGATTATCACAACCATATCTTGAATGTTTTTTCGCAATTTTACACCTGTGGTCGTAAGTATTTTTCTCTTTTATTAATAAATGAAATCAAACATATAAATTAATGTTACAATCAATAAACTTAGTGAGTTTTTTTATCGTCAGCGCATTTATTGTCGCCCATAACATATCTTTATTTTTATTGCATTTTTACACCGGTTTATATCTATGGAGAATATCTTCCCCGACAAGTATAAATTGTCAGATTACATTGAACAAAACGGTTTCTAAAAGGCATAACATAAAGTACATTAACACACAATATTTTTGTTGATCATCAGACAGGCGCAGTTAGTTAGACGGGCAACTGTGAAACAGGCGTCACGAGTTCGATTCCTGTCAGTTGCAAGAAAAAAAAATTAAGAAAGATTTTTACTAGAGATGTACCGACTTGTCGGGAAAGCCGACTATCCGGCCATATTTGTAGTCGGCGTTAGTCGGCGACTAGTCGGCAAAAATGGCCGACTAGTCGGCCGTTTACTTTATTCGTATTTCTATCCTTTTAAATAAGGCGATTGATATGAAATCGTCACCTATATTAATAGTTTTAATTATAGATTCAGCTTTACAGTTTTTAATATAATCTAGGAATAGGAACTCTTCCTTTGGTATTTAATAATTGAACTCATGTAATTACTAATGTAATTCTTACAAAAAAAATCATTCTAAACGAGAGCTTTTACAACTCTGAATCAAGAACGTACGTAACCTGTTTATCGTTTTTGTTAAAATCACAGTTTCGGTTTTGTAACATAAATAATTTTAAAAAAAGTTTTCATTCAATCCAAATGAATCAATTATTAATTTCTAACCTACAAATAAAAGTATGTTACACACAGTTACGTCACAGTGAGTATCATTGAACAAAAAATTGCAAACAAAATGTGTAAAGGGATGTTACTCTTTTTTTTTTTTTTTTTTTAATAAAAACCTTTATTAGCATAAATAAACAATACATTCAGTAAAAAAATGGAACACTTAAGGTTGAACTTGCCAAAAAAGAGTCTGGCTCTTGTGTTTATCAAGTTTACAAAATAACATAAAAAAGAAACAAACAATCCAAAACAAAATAATAAAATAAATAAAAAAATAAACAATTTAATAAATTGAGAAAATATAACACTATTTTTTAAAAAATAAAAACACAAAATTTATAAACACAGGCACATATTAAAAATACATCTTAAATTATTTTTTAATTAAAGGCAAGTTTTGATGTAAAAAAGCTAGAGTTTCTGCCCCTTCTATACCCCATACACACACCTTTTTCTACAAAACACTCAGTTTACCCTGAAGATGGCTCCTGCAATGATAGCCGAAACGTCGGAAAAAATCCAACACACAGGTATCACCCAAAAAATAAACATATTGTAAACAAAAATCTTTTTCGACGTGATCGCGCGTCAAATGTAAACGAAATGAAATGCCACCGACATTGCCGATGCCGCACGAACTCCACCGAAAGCAACGACTGGCTTGGCCGACTAGTCGGCCAGTCGGCTAGTCGGCCAAAGTCATAGTAGGCCCATATCTAATTTTGACTCAATTTTTTTTTTTTTATTAAGTTTTATTCATTTTAACAAGTAAATAACATACAAAATTGTATTTTTGTTCCCGCAAAGCCGAAGCTTGTCTGCGGGTTACATTACATTTTTTTTTTTTTTAATTTATAAGTAAGTACATAGTTTAATAATAATTAAAGAATAAGATATATTTATACACTTAAGTTTCACTTGCTGTTTAATAATTTTTTGACTATTTTTTTTAATGAAATTAGGTTTTTTTCTTCGCGATTTTTGGCTGGTATTAAATTGTACAGTTTTGGTACTACACTACCCATTGTTCTGTCACCATAGTAGTTTTTCTGTCGTGGTACCATCAGCTGCTGTGCCGATACTTGTCGGTTGGTCCGAGTGTTGTGTATTTTTCATTATCTACTTCCATATCCTCCTTTCCTACCAGCTGACAAGCCTCTAAATAGAAGCTTAGCGAGTTATTCCTTTAAAAAAAAAACATGTCCATATTAGCACCGTGTGCTGCATAGGGCATTACATTGGTACACGACAGTGGCGAATGGTGATATTATTAAGCCCGCTTTCATTAGAGACATCCATCAGTACAGTACTCGATCAAAAATTATTTTGTATTGTATCTGTGAAGTCTACGAAGTTTGGTACTAGATCTTTACAATACCAGTTTTTAAGTACCAATAAGTTATTGCCTATTATGTAAGTTATACCAATATTATTTTAATTAAATTACAAATTTAAAAGCTTCAATTAAATTAACTTAACAATAGAATCACCATGTAAAGCGCCCTTGAGGTATTTTATTACGAAAATGGCGCTATATAAGTTATCCATAATTAATTAATTAAAGTACCAATTTCAAAATATAGAAACAGAACGTGCGAATTGAAGAATATTTTTTTCCATAAGTACTTTGAATAAATAATGTTAGTTCATCTAGAGAATGCGCATCTTGAACATACAACTTTTAATATTTTACTGTTTTTGTTTATATATGTAATTTTTAATACTATTGAAATGTTATTTGTGTTTTTTTATACTTTTTTAGGTTGTATTATGTATATGTAGTTTTTAAGATGTTTTTGATATATTTTTAACATGTATTGGGTGTGCGCATATTTTATTAATTTAAAAAAAACTTTTTTTATTCTTGTAATTTTTAACATTTGCACTCTCGTACTAGTTCAGTTTGTCTGCGTGAAATTTTTAAACTTTTGATATTTTTTATTTTTTAATGTATACATCATTTTGAATTTATTTCCATTCATGTTTTAAAAAAAAACTCCTTGGGAATATTATATAAAATTATGTATAATATGTTTTCAATTAAATAAAAAAAAATAACAACGTCAACAGATGGAAGAATCGAAGAAATATCGAAATTCAAATATAGGCAGAATGGTGAATTTAACAATGTGTTAAGTGGCCACTTAAACCCGCCAATGGCAGGTAGATGCCCTGTAGATGCCTAGACTTCTACATTTCCTTCTCTAAAGAGTTCTTCCTCTCTGTTGTAATATGTTGATATTTACTGTTTGGCTAAATATCATTGAATCAAATTTTGTATCGCATTTTTATCTGTAAGAAACATATAACCCTCATTTCACGAGTACAATACCTTACTTTATCCACAAATAAATAAATCATTTTGAACAATGTTTGAAATGGAAACTCTTTTGCCCATTTTGCTTTCGAAATTTGTATGAAAAGAATCCTTCTTGGTAACTTCTCTTAACTTTCTTGGAATTTCGAGTATAGAGCAGATTATTTTTATTTTGTTGAGCCCTAATGTATCTTCCCCGCGTTTATTAGTCTTGCTTATTACTTCGACTTTTGTATCACAGAAAATAACAAAGATGTTACAATAATTGCTTTTGACATCATAATATTTACGTGGATTCAAGTATAATTTTAACTAGCAGGCAGCAGTTGATTATCGCCGATTGTTAAATACCAGCTTTTTAACATTAACATCCTTTTTTAAGGCTTTAGTCTGGTAAAACGCACGCAAAATGAGGAAATCATACGATTTTGCCATTTTAAAACGAATGTTTTTTTTTTAATCGCGCAAGAATAAAAAAACATAGATTAGATAGAAACAATAATTTGTAAAGGTATATACTTAAAAGTTTTATGTAACTAAAATATAATTACTTTTAGACCGGAAAATTACGATTATTAAGTATTACCGAAGGCAGAGTTTTACGTAGAAATAAAGGAAAATTTCACAAAAATGTATGTGATTTAAAAACCTTATATTTCTTTTCAAAATCAAAAATTAAAAATTTGCTTCGGCCACTTTTATGTTAAATTTAAATTCTCTTTAAATTATTAGCCCTTCCCGAAAACGATTAGGGCAGGTCTGAAGGTCGTATAAAAGTATATACGATATTGTTTTAAATTGAATATTACAACCAGAATTATTTTCTTTTATTTTTTAAAAAAGAGAGTATAATTCTATAAATAAAGGTTTCAACTAAAGTATTTCAATAATTTTAATTTTTTGTAAGTATTACCGAAGGCATAATTTAAGTAAAAATAAAGGAAAATGTCACAAAAATGTATGTTATTTAAAATGCTTGTATTTTTTTTCAAAATCAAAAAACTAAAATTTGGCTTCAGCCACTTTTATGTTCAACTTATTATCTTTAAATTATTGCAACAAATTTTAGTTCAATACTTAGTCTTTATTGAGATCCCAGATACTTAAGTTCAGTCTAAATTTGAAATGGCGTGATTACGCCAGATTGCCGGTCTAAAATGAATTATATTTTGGTTACATAAAACATTCAAGTATATCTTTTAACAGAAATACCTTTAAAAGTTATTGTTTTTATTTAATTTATTTATTTACGGCCTTAACGGCGCGGCGACTAAATACGAAGTAAGCCGTCGCCCAGAAGCAGCAGATAAGAGTTAATACGGGAAGATACTGGAATAAATCATACAAAAATGATCATTTTCCTTATTCGTGTAAAAAAATGCCGGATGGATAAATGTATTCCTTAAATACGAATTATAATCGAAAATGTAATAATACATTCAAGAGATTTTTTTTCAATTCTCGTGACGCGGATGAAAAAATATTTTTAGAGGTTTAAGGCATAAATTTATTAAGGTCATAATAATGATCCATCATATTTATATCTCCTCCGCTCAGTGGTTTGTCATAAGGTACTGAAAAATTCAAAGTCGTAATTTCAGAAAACTATATACACCATTTGATTTCTATATTAAAAGGTAACAAATATAAGTAATACATCTTTTGAGGCTGAACTTCAACAATGTTTCTACAATAACACGCTACTGGCTAATAGTCGCCCATGCGGACAAAAACCATCCTATGATTATCAACCTCGAAGATATTCAATGTACTTCATAGTCCTAACGTTCCTATATACCTGCGTGAAAAATTTCAACGCTTATCAGTTCATGGTTTACCTCTTCGTTCTCATTCTCAAGGCACTCTCTTAATACCCATACACAATTCCTCTTTCTTCTCTAACTCATATAGTGTCCATGCGGCTCGACTGTGGAATCATCTCCCATCCACCATCAAAGATGTTACTACATTATCTCTGTTTAAATCACGTCTGAAGAAACATCTCCCTTCTCTTCCTTAACCTCTCCTCCTTTCCTTTTTCCTCTTTCCTCTTTTTTCCTTTTTCCCATTGAGTAATAGTTCTGATTTAAGGTAATTTATAAACAAAAACGTTTATTTCTATTTTTATATATTTTTAACTTTTTATTCTTTTTTTTCTATTGAATATGTTCTGTAACTTGAATTATAAAAATAAAACTCTTATTTTATTGGTTGGTTGGAAGAAATTGCCATTTGGCAATAAGCCCGCCAATGTACAAATAACATTATGTACAAAAAGTTAAATAAATAAATAAAAAGATAGCTACAGTTTACAGCAATACAACGAGCCGTAGGTTTCTTGTGGTTATGGCTGGAAAAAGCCATCAAAAAGCAAGAAGCACACGTGCGAACTTACTAATAAATCAAAGGTGATTAAAATGTAAAGCGATGAATTGTAGTGTTGGCCGTTTGCATGAGTGGAAAGCAAATACAAATGTCAATTATTGTTGAATGAATTTTGCAGAAAAATATTTTAATAATTTTAATACATTGAGATAGTTTGAAACAGGTCGAAGAATTTGTATATCTGGGTAGTATGTTTACTAGAGATGGAAATATGGACAAGGATATTGAAAGGAGGGTTAGTGCCGGTAACACAGTTAATGGTGCCTTAAAGTCTGTCGTAGCAAATAAGTGTCTATCGCAAGAGGCTAAATTAGCAGTTCATAATGGAGTTCTGGTACCAACCCTAATGTATGGAAGCGAAGCATGGAGTTGGAAAAAAAGGGACGAAAGTAGACTGAATGCTGTTGAAATGCGATCCCTCAGGCGAATGTGCGGAAAAACAATGTATGATAGGTGCCCTAATGTCGAAATTAGAGCAGAATGCAAGGCTGAGTTAAGCATTATCGACAAAATTAAGAAAGGTCTTTTGCGATGGCTCGGTCATGTGGAGCGAATGAATGATGAAAGAACGGCTAAAAAGATTTATGATGCGAATGTGTCTGGTTGTAGAAGTCGAGGAAACCCGAGAAAGACATGGCATGATCAAGTACAACAAATTCTTGAAAGTGGTCATGTGAAAAGTCGGAATAATCGACGTGCGTGCATGAGAAGATGTATGAATGTGAAGGAAGCAAAGGAAGTGTGCCAGGACAGAGTGGTGTGGCGTTCTATCCTCTCTGCCTACCCCTCTGGGGAAATGGCGTGATGGTTAGTTAGTTAGTTAGTTGATACATTATTTTATTTTATTTACAATACTTCATTACGGCCAATTACAATGTACATAGATTATATAATTCTGTATTCTACATTTATGTATCAGGTTTACCTGATAAAAAAATGTACAATTTATTACGAAGGTCCATATAAACAACAGTTAACAAAGACGAACAATACACTAATAGACATTATGATATATAGTTAGAGAGAAAGAGTATAAAACTGGTAATCTCAGCATGGAAAAGATCCACCTCTCTCGGTAGGCTGAAACTTTGCCCTACAATTTAATGCTCTAATTTTTACCCCGCGCAAGAAAACATTTTTTCTAACAAATTTCCCGTAGGGCTGAAGTTCTTCATTCATTTCACATATTTTTATCGGTATTCTTAGTACGCGATGTTTCCCTTTTGTAAAACCCTCCACTTATCGAGTCAAAGATATCAAATGTTTCTCTATATAGACTTAATAAGCATTTTTGTGTAATTTGTGTCAAAATAGGAGGTTAATATGCCGGTAAAAACATTTGTATATAAAGGACGAAGGCTAAAATATTAACTAAATTGCTTTTATTCCATGAACCTGTAATTCTCAGCTAGGAGTTGTATAAAATATGGTCTTGCTCCATATAATGAATCATAAATCCAAGAGTATTTGTATGTCGGTCTGGATTTTACTATTTGTGTGTGGTGAATGTTTCCATAATGTATGTTGGGTTAAATTTTCCCTAAAGTTAGAGCGGTCATGATTAGTGTTGCGAATGAAATCATCGATACGAGAAAAGATATCGAAAGCGTTATGCAAAAGATTGTACACGTATTTGAGTAAATATGTATCATTGTTGGGTGATCCCGTCTAAGTTGGATTCGTTCCGACGTTTCAACTACCATTGCAGGAGCCGTTTTCAGGGTAAACTTCGTATTTTGTAGAAAAAAATATTTATGTACTAGTGATCTGTTCCGTGTCGCAGTCGGCAGCAGGCACATTCAGAGTCATTTGTATTATTTATTTATTTTAAAGAAACAAACAGTCGACAGTGATATAATAACTTTTTTTTTAAAGTACGGTTTAAAGACAGACCAGATAAAGTTTCTAAATTAAAATCATACATATTATTTAATTATGTTACAACAAAAGGATGTGTTTATGTGTATTCGTATAAGAGTAAGTGTAGATGTGTGTAAGAGTGAGCATCATTAAATAGTAAGTGGGATCGTATCGCAGCCAGAAATAATAAGTCTTAATTTGTTTTTAAATAAATTAAGGGGCATGTAAAATATATCAGTAGATGAAAAAAAAACATTATAGTTAGAGCAAGAACGATAGAGGGAAGAGTGTTGTGCATAGTTACTGCTACAGACTGGCAGATGGAATAAATACTTATTTCTTGTCACGCGAGGGGACATTAAGATTTTAAAATTTTTATTTTAATAATATAATTATACATTTTTACAATTTAAAAAAAAATCACTTGTTATATTTTTACTAAAACTAAAATCCCACCAAGCCACTTTCTGTAGCTAATTAATTTTGGAGAGTAGGTTAAAAGATTCTACTTTATAAATTAATAATTTTTGTAAATAGCGTAATTCAGATAGAGTGCGTCTTGGTGTTTAGGTGTTTTTTTTAGGTGGTTTTACTGTAATTTCTAGGTTTATGCAAAATCTTTAGTTCGAAGGCGAAAAGATGTCCTGTGTCTATGAAGTGTTCCGCTATTGCAGAATTTTCTGGGGCCTTAGTTTACACGTTTTTTTATGTTAATCAATTATTTCCTTTGCTGTGCGCCCTATTTATCCGATGTACACTTTATCACATCCTTGGCAGCTCAGTTTATAAACTGCTTCAGTTTACAGGGGGTTCTTATCTTTTGGGTGGTCTTAAGTACTAACTTAATAAGTGGTCCTTTATTTTAAAAAAACCTACGCAATAACATATTTATGTGTTTACTTCATTCAAATGAATAGTGATCGCACACGAGTACATTAGTCAAATATTTTAATTGGTTTATGTGTATTTTTTCTAGCTTTAATGACGCTTCAAAAAGTATAACAATATAGTTTGAAACAAATTAACTTTGTTTAAATTTAAAAAAAAAAACATGTATTTGCCTTTACAAATCTCAAACCGAAGTGGGAATTTGTCAATTAAAATACACGATTTAAAATGTAATGTAGATGTCTGTAATAAGTGGTACAAAATAAGTTCAGGGGAAAGCTAAAAATATTTGGGTATACACATATATTAAAGGCTAAAATGGGAAAATTGTACAGCTAAACTAACAGACAAAATCAGATATTTATCTTAGTTTTCTAAAGATAGAAAAATATTTTAACCAAAGAAAAATTAAAAAGTTTATACTAAGCTTGAATTCAATCTTCAATCACAAATGGTATAATATGATATCTTAGACGTGCAATAGAAATTGCACAGAAAACTATAATTAAGATCATGTACAAAAGCATAGACTTTTTCCTAGTTATGAACTATACGTTGAGAGTGGACTCCTTCGTTTTAGAAAATTATATATATTTTACTGCCTGAAATATTTTCACATAAATAGGGAATTATTTAGCAATAATTTAAATCGGATCAGCATTAGATCCTATAGTGTACTGTCAGTTCTAGGATGCAGAACTAAGTTCGCACAGAGGCACTCTTTACATGTTGGTCCAAGATCCTTCAATCTCCTACCTAAGGAAATACAAAAGAATCAATCTCTGATTCAGTTTGAAGTAGGTTTGAGGTCTTGGATTAATATGGAAGGAACAAATAGACACCTATTTAAAAAAAAATATATACATATATGTAAATATATACATATATTTACTGCAAATAAATCCTGTTTTTGTAATATCAGCATATGTTAATCTTGTTTTTCTTTTCATGGTTATTTCATACCATATTTATATACTATAAACTTATAAATTATTAAAAAAATGAATGCCCCACGCTCAGACGCTGAAGTCTTTGTGGGCATTTTTTCCAAATTACGGTATAGCTTTATTTGAAGAAGTATTGTAGTGTATTTTTGTAATGAAAATTGTATGTAAATATATGCATGGAAAAATAAACGAATTTCCAAAAAAATAAAAAATCTTCGACCCAAAAAATATATGATATATACATAATTTACAAAATATTGGTCCCAACCGTATCAAATGATCTAAAAGTAACTTTTGTTCTTATGCCCCAATGTACAGAATGTTTAGATTAGTCAATTTGTCACACAACTTGGAGTTATCTGTGATAGATTTTCCGGCTTTTCGTAAATGTCTTCGCCATTTACAGAGTGTGAAATGAAGATGGATAAGCATGTGTTTGCTCTAAGTCTTATATGTTGATCGCGTTTTCAAACATATTGTGTACTTTAAAATAAATAAAAACAATTTGGTTTTGAACTACTAATTCTCATTTTTTATAAAATATATACATTTTTTTACAATAATAATAACAATAAAAATACGTAATTAATCTAATCAATCTAATTATCATTAACATAATAAACAATATAAACTAAAATAATCATAACAAACATAACCAAACTAAATGCTTATACATAAAATCTCCTCATGCCAAAAAATATGTTTTGCCTAATATTATTGCTGATTGCACAGATTGCTTGCATGATGGTATTTCTAACACATGTAATTGTGAACTCATAGAATTTGTGGAGGAGTATAAGTATTTGGGTATTTTTATTGATCATAATTTTAAATGGGATCGTCATATATTTAAACTTTGTGATCGATTGCGGACTCTTGTGAGTACTTTCTATAAGTTATATTTTATTTTGCCTAAAATCACTCTTAAAATTATTTATTTTTCTTTAGTAGAATCAATAATAAGATATGGTATAAAGTCGTGGGGACATTCGACTAAAACTAATATTAAAATGATCCAGGGTCTACAGTATTCTATAGTTAAGCGAATTGTACCTGCAGAGATTTACGAACAAAGAAGTAATAATGATCTCCTGTACAAAACAATCAAAACTCTGCCTGTTCGAGGACTACTGTGGCTTTGCATCATTTTGGAACAATTTCATAGTAATACATTCAAGTTTCCTCTCAAACATAACCATAATACAAGCTTCACGTCTAATGATGGCTTGGTAGTACCAAAAGTATGCAATAAATATGGAAAAAGAACTCTCAAATATTTAGTACCTAGAATTTTTAATTTATTACCAAAAGAACTTAAATTCAACTCACATTGTAACAAGAGCAAAATAAGAGAGTGGCTACTCGATCAAGAGTTTATATATGAATAGTAGCTTAGGTGTAAATATTTTATTTTTTCATGTATTTTCTTGTATTTAAAAAATAAATTTATATTATTATTTGTATAAACATGTTTATTCTGATCTTTCCGGCTGTTAATTTTTATATGTTATTCATTGTTTTTATAAATGTAAATAATATTATTAAGTCAGTATAAATATACTCTTCACCAACAAGCTACAAAAAGTGGCTTGGTGGGATTTTAGTTTTAGTAAAAATATAACAAGTGAAATTTTTTTAAATTGTATAAACGTATAATTATGCTATTAAATCAAATAAAATGTTATGTTTAGATATTGCTCATCAATTATATGTGAACCCAACATGCACAAAAATGTATAGAAAAAGGTTATAATTTTATTTGTTTTTTAATAAGTTATTACAATAAATCATACAAACAACCAATTTATACAGAACAATAGAACAAATTTCACAAACAGTACACACATTTTACCTATTTGGCTTGATCCACTCATCGATCCGTGCGCAACCCACCTCCACTATCCATTTCTTAATAGCCGTTTTATATTGAGAGTACTTATTAATTGTCCTTATGATAATGGAAGTAGATTGTACACTTTAACCGAGTGTCCAATTGTTAAATAAAAGCGTTGAAACGCCATCTTTTTAACGTTTATTTGCGACTTTTAGCGATCAAATAAAACAATTATTCAAAAAATAATCATTACAGCTCAAATATTACTTACACACTATTTATCGCAAACAAATAAATAATCGGTTATTTCGATAATCTTTATAGGTTGATCATTTTTACACATCACTAGTCAATATCGGAATATAACTTTAAGACCGCCTTGATAAATTTCATTGAATATTTAAGGGAAGTTTACTAGACCAGGATACTGATTCTTAATTCCTTTAGGAATTGAAAACTCTATAACTTCTGAAAACCTTGCTATAAAATGTTAATACTGTGCAGCGGAACCCCTCGAACCCTTAGCTTATTCGTTTATCTAACATGATTATTATCATTTCCCTATCCACACTCAGTGGTACATTGGGCACTGGATCAGTACTCCAATCGCAGTGTATCTAGATAAAAGAAATAGGAATTCCAAATAAAAATGTAATTATTCAAAAACTTCAAATAGTTTTTTTTATTTTATTATTTATTTGTTTATTTTTCCATACACATATTATCTACAAAGAAATATAATTACAAAAATACACTTTAGAAAAATACGTCTTTAAATTAAGCAATAACATGAATTGGAAAATTTGCCCACAAAGACTTCAGCGTCTGAGCGTGGGCCATTCCTTTTTTTAAATATTAAAAAGTTCTCATATATGGTATGACATGAACATGAAAAAATAAGAAAAGAAAAACTAAATTAACATATGCTGATTTACGAAAACATTATTTATTTGCAGAATGCATCTATTTTTAATTTTAATTAATTTTTTAAAGAATGTGTCTATCTGTTCCTTCCATGCTGATCCAAGACCTCAAACCTACTTTAAAATGTACAAGTAATTTGATGTTTTGTAGTTTCTTGGTTAGAAAATTGAAGGATCTTGGACCAACATGTGAGGAGTGCCTCTGTGCGAACTTAGTTCTGCATCCTGGAACTGACAGTACACTATCGGATCTATTACTAATACGATTTAAATTATTACTTAACAATTTCCTATTCAAGTAAACATATTTTATTCACTAAAATATATTTAATTTTCTAAAACTAAGGAGACCACTCTCTACGTATTATTTATTACTAGGAAATGTCTATGTTTTTTGTAAATTATTTTAATTATATTTTTCTGTGCAATTTCTTTTAAGCAACTATGCGCGTTCAAGACTCCTCCCCACCCTATTATACTATACGTTATCGAAGACTGAATTAAAGCGTTAAATACAATTTTTAAATTTTCTTTGGTTAAGATATACTCATACAAAACAAATTAATTACACCTTTTTGTAAATTTGTTGAATTTATTACTTTGTAGGATCGCAGGATGATCGAAGATTTAATGTTTTTATATAAAATCTTCAATTCCAAACTCGATCATTGCGAACTCTCGAATTTATCAATACGTCGAACTAGACAAAATGAGCTATATTAGTTTCATTTTTCAAACAAATCATCTGAGTCATTTACCTGTTCTACGTATACACAGACAAGATAATGAATGTACCTAAAGTACTTTCACGGAGGCTGGACTGCTGTACACGTGCGAACCACGCGTGATATCGCCCATTCCACACCATCCCAAAAATCCACACGGTATTTATTTATTTTACAGAAACAAACAGTCGACAATGATATAATAACATTAAAAAAATACGGTTGAAGGACAGACCAGCGAAGTTTCTAAATAAAAATCATACATATTAAATTGTGGTACAACAAAAGGGTGTGTTTATGTTATGTTATTTGTATGAGAGTAAGTGTATAGGTGTGTTTGTGTGTATGGGAGTAAGTTTTCAGGTCTGTGTAAGTGTGAGAATCATTAAATAGCAAGTGGGATCTTGTCGCAGCCAGAAAGAATCAGTCTTAAATTATTTTTTTTTTAAATTAAGGGGCGTGTTAAATGTATCAATATATGGAAAAAAATATTTATAGTTAGAGCAAGAATGATAGGGGAAAAAGTGTTGTGCATAGTTAGTGCTACAGACTGTCAGATGAAATAAATACTTATTTCTTGTCACGCGAGGGGGGACACACGAAGACGCCACCACGGTAAAATTTTTCGACCAATGTTTAAAGGATGTTTTTTTTAACGATTTGAAATTATAATTGTTTCCGCAACTTTAATTATTATAACATAGAAATATGTTTATAATCATCGTTAATTCTTGTTTTCCTTCAATTGTTGTATTTTTTTACATTGTAATGCCCGATGTAGCTTATTGTCCACATAAACTAAAATATGCAATTAAAACTGAAAAAACTTTTTTTTCATTATTTTTCCCATCTAAAAACATACGAATTTTTGAACTTTTTTTTGTATAGTTTGACTTTTTTGTCTGTTAACATTTTTTTTTTAAATCACTTAACTTCTTGATTGTTAACAATAATTATTTGTGAGAATCTGACTTTTAACTTATTGGGTTTTTTGGAAACATGTCAATCTCTACTTGAGTATAGCAATGGTGGCAATCTCCAAAATTAAATGTATTATTACATTACTGTTTCCTGACATAATAATGATTATTTTGTCACAAGTGACATCTTCTACTTCCGGTGCCTTGGCGGGTCCACCCGACGTTGGATGATGATGGACGATCATTCCAGCGAAAGCATATCTGTTATTAATCAAATCGGCATTCACTTCGTAACACTTCATTGAATGTTATTGTGAAACAGTATTTTGAGTTTGTCCAAATTTTTGTTGACAAGGACTGGATTCAACTCCCTGGGAAGCTGTTAACATTAACATATTACAACAGAGATGATGAACATTTTAGATAAGGTAATATAGAAATCAAGGCATCTACAGGGCTTATGACCTGTCATTGGCTGGTTTAAGTGGACACTTTACACACCGTGTAATATTCTCCATTCTGCCCATATTTGAACATCTACATTCCTTCAATTCTTTCATCTGTTGATGTTTGTGAAGTTAAAGAGCTGAAACCTTTATTTATGCGGGTGAGATTCATCTAATTGAATTATTTCACCTACACACTAGGTAACTAATTTCTATACTTCTTCATGGACCAGGTGGATTTATCAACAATATTTTGAGTTTGTCCAAATTTTTGTAGATGAAGAAGATTTTGTAAATGTCCATGAAGAAGTACAGAAACTGAAAAAAATTTTAGGCGTTGCCTAGTGTGTAGGTGAAATAATTCAATTAGATGAATCTCACCCGCATAAATAAAGGTTTCAGCTCTTTAACTTTACAAACATCAACAGATGAAAGAATTGAAGGAATTGAGATGTTTAAATATGGGCAGAATGGTGAATGCTACATAGTGTGTAAAGTGGTCACTTAAACCAGCTAATGACAGGTCATAAGCCCTGTAGATGCCTAGACTTTTATATTACCTTCTCTGTTCTTCATCTCTGTTGTAATATGTTAATTATTGTGAAAGTAAAACTTTGTTATTTGTGTTACACAATTTTATTATATTATAAGAACACTACTATAGTTTCGGAAGAGCGCTCCTCTTATCGACGGGTGATGTGTAGTAGAGATGTGTTGTAGTCCCAAAACTGTAGTAGTGTTTTTATAAAAAAAATTAAGCGTATCTGCTTATTGATGTACTTGCCGTGGTGATTCCTGGGAAAATATGACCAGATTGGTTTCCCGTTGCCTTCTCTGGTGGAATTTTCTGTCGAGGTTACCTTCCTTTAGCTGGTTGGTTCTGGTTTGGAGGCGCCAGAAACTCGTCTTTCACCCTCTCGTTTTCTGCGGTGGTCACATCGTCATGAGTGTGATCCCATTGCCCCAGGGTTCGCGACGTGGACGCTAACGAGTAGGACTTGTCAGAAGTGTTGCCGGCGGACTGCAACTGGGCATTCGCGGCATTTGTAGAATCACACCCTCCAGCTAGATGTGACTCACTGTAACCCTACTGACAGTTCAAACACCACTACTTACATTGTTTAAATGATAAATGTTTAAGAACGTAGAGCGATTGTAACATTTCATCGCTTCAGTTCGTTTTTTTTTCAACAGACTAAAACACAAATCTGCAGAAATAGAGCTTTAAAGTTTTTTTTTTAAAGGGCATTTATAATGACCACAAATTAAGACAAAATTCGTTAAAAAACCCCTTAAAAAACTTTTTTTAAATAAATCTTTCATTTGAATTTTATAAATAAAGGCTTTCACAGAACTTCTGTAAACTTTACTTAATTTTGTTAAAAATGGACTGTTGGACAAGAACGAATTATAGCGACGATTTGACACTTGTTTCTTTTGACACCACCATAGCCTTGTACTCATACATGACAAAATGTTCGGGACACCCAAAAATAAAATAAGTGGTTCAAATCCCACTCTACACCAACTTGATTCCCATTTTCTAATAGTGAGTTATTTACAACTCTTTAAAATGGGCCCTTAAAATTCAGTATTTGAGTAAAATATAAGAACGCAATAATTTTTTTTTCAACAAAAAAAAAAAAAACTAAAATCTTGATTACCTTCTAAATTAGCGCATTAAAATAAGTCAATAAAATAAAAACTGGTTATAGTAAATTTTTTTAAAAAATGTAGGTATAGTTGTATATTTTTTTTGTAATTTGCCCAAAATAAAGAAAGTTGGATTTTCCCGGATTTGCCAATAGTACCCCTTCACTACAATAACGTTGTTATTAAAATATTAACTAGTTATAATAAAAATTGAAGAAAAAAAAAATGTCGCTATTTTTCTACAATTTTTTTGTGATTTGCTAAAAATAAAAAAAATATGGATTTTCCCGGGTATGCAAATAGAGAACCCTCACGTAATATCGACAGGTTATTAAGGTCTAAAATTATTTTAATACCTTATTAACTTTATAAGATACAGTATATTTTATGCAAGTTAACCTGTTGTTGATAGATAAGACTCTTGGAAGCATGCCAGTTCTGAGCTATGAGAATATTTTGCTTTTAGTGTATTCCAGAGCATATATTTTTATGACATAGATGACGGGCATAGATTTTCATGGACCTTAATGATGCTTTTGGTAGCATCAATATTTATTTATTGATTACGAGTATACGGCTTATGTCCGTTTAAATTATGAAATATTGATTTTTTTATTTAATTTTACAATACGCCCAAGGGGCATTTACAAAAAAATATACAGGTAAGTACAAAACAAAGTGCGTAAAAATTTAAAAGATAAACAAAGCTTTTTTGCATACATTTAGAAACAATAAGAAGCATACTGCCATGCAAAATAAAAAGTGAAACTTTACATAGTAAAAAAGAAAAAAAATTATTAAATGGATATAATAAAAGTAATTGAATTAAAAAGCAAATTGTAAATAACTTGTAAAAAATTCAACAAAAAAATAAATACATTTTCATATACTTATAAGTATAAAAAAATGGTATCAACAAATTATTGTTAAAAACAAATAATGAAAATTAGTTAACAGTAAGTATATATGTGAGAATAATATAATATACGGTACACAAAAATATTTGATAAATTAATATCAGAAAGAGATAAGATAATAATAATACACATCAAAAACAGAGAAGATATATTTATATTTATTTCAAAAAAGTAAAGATGCTGTGAATAAATAAAATAAACAAATGAAGAAAAAATAGTCAACGTTACCCAACAGATAAACGATGCCAGGTTTTTCTTCTGAAATAAAATATCCTCGACTCTTGAGACTCAATTTTATCAAATAATGCCCATGTAACAATGTTTGGAGTTAAGTTTTTTTTGTGGTTTGCAACTTCAAAGCCAGCGAAACCAGTTAAGGGTTAACGATGTTTACACGTCTCAATGGATTACTGCCAAAATGTGGGTCAGGTTCCCTGAAAGGGTCGACTCCACGGATTTGAAACAAAATATTATTTACGAGATATATTGGTATCTCAGTAAATACAGATATTTAAAAAAAAAACCTACTATAGGGTTGATCTGGGCAGATGAATAATACAGTTCTCTGTAAGATTTGCAATATTGCACTATTACTTTGTGCCTTGATGCTCAAAACCCCTGACTCTGCCAAACCAAATCATCAAAAGGGTCGAGAGTTTCGAATACCTGGGAGTGTGTTTTACAGACAATGGCAGCTTTTAAAAATAACTGGGAGTGCAGTTAGGGGTAGCAGGCGCCACATTCAACAGAATGAAGGCGGTTTGGAGATCGGATATTTACTCAGCGAAACCTGAATGCCGCCTATATAACGCCTGCATAACTCCTATTCTCCTCTACGGATGCGAATTGTGGCACCTCACTTAAAGGGGAGCTTAAACAGCAAAATTCTGAGTTTTGAGAATAGGTGTCACAGAAGAATCTCGGATTTGCGTTGGTATGACTTTGTGAGGAATGTGATGCGGTTGGCTGGTCATATACTAATAAAATAAAAATATCAACAGCAACAAACCATCACGCTGTTTCCCCGTAGGGGTAGGCAGAGAGGATAAAACGCCATATCACTCTATCTTTGCATACAGACCTCACTTCCGCTACATTCGTACATCTTCTTATGCACGCACGCCGATTATTCCAACTTTTGACATGTCCGTCTTTAAGTATTTGATGGACTTGATCGTGCCACGTTTTTCTCGGTCTTCCTCGTTTTATGCATCCATCAACATTCGCATCGTAGATCCTTATAGCCGTTCTTTCGCTGTCCATTCGCTCTACATGTCCAAACCAACGCACCACCCTTTTCTTGATTCTGTCGATAATGTATGTCTCAGCCTTACACAGTTTACGGAGCTCGACATTTGTGCATCTATTATACATCGTTTTACCACGCATTTGCCTGAGGGATCGCATTTCGACAGCATTCAACCTACTTTCATCATTATTTTTCCAATTCCATACTTCGCTCCCATACATTAGAGTTGGAACTAGAACTCCGTTGTGAACTGCTAGTTTAGCCTCCTGCGATAAACATTTGTTTGCCAAAGTAGATTTTAGTGCACCGTTCACCCTGTTCCCGGCACTCACCCTCCTTTCAATATCTTTATCGGCCTTTTCGTCCCTAGTAAACATACTTCCCAGGTACACAAATTCTTCTACCTGATTCAGAATATCTCCGTTCACGCTGATCTCACATTTAGTTATATTTTCATCCCTTTCAAAATCCATCACTTTCGATTTATCAACATTCATAAGCAAATCGCTTTTCTTGCATACCTCGTAGACTTTTGTTACTAAGAATTGAAGGTCTTCTTTGCTGCTAGCAAGAAGCACGGCATCATCCGCATACAGAAGACAGTTAACAGTTAGACCATTCATTTTTGCTCCCATTCTTAAATCTTTCAGTTCTTTCATACAGTTATCGATGTATATGTTGAACAACCATGGTGACATTACACATCCCTGTTTGACTCCTTTCGGAATATTAAACCACGATGTGAATGACCCAATTACCTTCACACATGCTGTGCTGTCCTTATACAGTGACGCAATAGCCCTTGTCAGGTTACCATTTACTCCATACTCCGATAAAACCTTCCACAATTTCTCTCGGTCAACTCCATCAAATGCCTTTTGCAGATCGACAAATGCGCAGAAAAGTTTCTGATGTTTAGGCAGGAACTTTTCTGTCATATTTCGCAGAGCAAATATTTGATCCATACATCCTCTTCCATTCATAAATCCACTTTGTATATCCCAAACTCTATCTTTAGTCACTTTTCTTACTCACTCAATCAGTATTCTGCCATAAATCTTTCCAACAGCGCTCAAAAGGCTGATAGCTCTATAGTTTCCGCAGTCCACCCTAGAGCCTTTTCCCTTGTGTAGAGGCATAACAACAGCTCTCCTCCAATCAGGGGGAGTGTATTTCTCCTCTTAACATAGGTTAAAGAGCTTATGTAGCCATACAAAAATTATTTCTCCACCCGCCTTTATAAACTCTGTGGCAATGTTATCATAACCTTGCGCTTTCCCATTCTTCATATACTTAGCAGCATTTTTAATTTCTTCCATACTTATCTCTTTCGCATCGTCATCTGCATTTATGTTTACTTGAGAAGGTGGTGCGCTGGCTATATTTCCTGTGTGCGTTTCGTACACCTCCTCAAAATATTCCTTCCATCTCGTTTTAATTCCACTATCATTCGTCACCATTTTTCCATTGTTTCCTATTACTGCTGTCATACATCCACTATCCTTACTTTTTTGGGAATTTTTAACTTTATTTCTTTTGGTGTAATTTTTTAATTGAATAAATCAATTAAAAAATTACACCAAAAGAAATAAATACTAGCTTAAACGTTTCTGAACCTCTGGTTAATGATATTATTAATATTGAAATATTGTTTTCTTTATTTGCAGCTTCGGAAATGATAGATGCTAAAAGTTTGGGAATTCGCTCGATCATAACTACTCGTGTCAAATTCGATATTATACCTTAGACACCAGCTAATAATATGTAATCACACTAAAAATACATTTTCTCAGGCAGCACGCGCGTTTTTGCTTTTAAATAGATGAAAATAGTTCCTAATTATAGATTAACGATACACCTCCTTTCGTGTTTTTTTTTTTTCATAAATATGGGAGTTTTATTAACCTCGCTTTGATGTCTTAAGGCGGCTCTACACGCTGGCCAGTACGTTGGCCAGTACGCTGGCGCGCGTATTGGCAACGAAATCACAAAATTGTTCACTTGCTGATTCATAAATTTTTTTTACTTATATTTAATCTAGCACTTAGTTTATTTAAAATAAAAAAATCATTTATCCTATTGGAACTAATGTTAATTTTTAAAAAAAGAATAGAAAGAGATCACTACAATGGAACATCGTATAATGAGCTGTACTGAAAAATTATTTGATTACACTGGTCATCATAAAAATCGGCCCTGACACTATTTTGGATGATTTTCAAGTAAAATGATTTCCTGAATCCGAATATGACCCCCGTTTTTTCCCTTCATCCATCATTTTCGGTGAAGGTCCATCTCCAGAGTCGGTTCCTTAATATGTGCATAAGTGCAGTGCACTACCAAGTAAAAATTTGTGTAAATAAATTAGTAATTTTATTGATAGTAAAACTATGTTATAGGTACAAAGAAGCCGGGATTCGTTGCAATATTATACTCGTCAACATCATAATATTCAATACTAGCGCCAAAAGATCTAGAGAAATCGACTCTAGCGGACAATTTTCTCATCTTGTCTACGCACGCGCAATCGTCCCAGTGGATATTCTGTCTTGCACAATTCTTTACCCTGAATTTATATGATGATATGTACCATATCTCCCAAAATCGTCATTTGAGCGAGACAGACTACGCTTTATACCGATGAATTGTGCGTATGAGGGAGAAGATAAAATACATATTCCGGGCATTGCCAACGCACGCGCAGTTTTGAATTTCGAAGTTCGTTTGTAATGCCACTTTGAACATGCGTAATGACATGATATTAGTACGAATTTAGTTACCTATGACGTGCGTATTATGTTGGGCGCATTTAGCGTTTCTGGTTCCGATGCGCGGGCTATCATACTATTGCTTGTTTATCGCGTCAGGCCTTTCATATTATTATATTATAAAACTTAATACATTTGTTGAAAAAATGTAAAGAAATGCACTGTCAATGTTTTCGGTTAGAAGCCGCCAGTGTCCATCTCCCACCTCCGGCTTTGAGCCACAGTCTGGGGGGGTATTCTGAATCTTCTCTACCCCCTAGAGAGTGGTTAATTTAAGAATATTTAATTTTTCATACTACTAATTTTGATTCATATAATGACCACACTGATGGTTAAACTTCAAATGATTTAAAAAACTACAATGTTTGATTATGTCCAAATGCTTGCAGACTGGCTGGATTTCCTCCCTAGGGAGTTGATCATATTTAAATTTATTTCAACAGAGGGAAATTTTTTGAGAAGGGGATATGGAAGTCTAGGCATTTACAGGGCTTATGACCTGTCATTGGCTGGTTAAAGTGGCCACTTCCAGCCAATGACAGGTCATAAGCCCTGTAAATGCCTAGACTTCCATATCCCCTTCTCAAAAAATTTCCCTCTGTTGAAATAAATTTAGATTTATAAAACTGTTTAAAAAACGAAAAAATTTTTTTTTTATTGTATTAATATTTTTAATGTAAATCATCATGTTTGATTTCACATATTCATATTTATTTGACGTTTAATCATCAGCGTGGCCAGATATGAAGCGAAGCGTAAACGCACGCAAAACAAAAATCCCCAAATAAATCACTCTCTAGGGGGTAGAAAAGATTCAGAATACCCCCCCTGGACCATCGAATGACACGTCCACCAATAATGAAGAGTGTTCAGCTGATTCAGCCCATCAACAACCTCACCTCTGTTATTCCTTACAGCTTAAATAATCCTTTTCACCCCTCCAAATAAAATTCGTAGACATAAAAATATTATCGAAAAGTGATGAAAATAGAGGGTCTCCTCGTAAAAGGAGAAAACGGCGGGTAAAAGGAGAAAACGGGAGCTATATTCGGATTCAGGAAATCATTTGACATAAAAATCATCAGGAATAGTTTTAGAGCTCAAAGAAATTATTTTTTTGCCGACTAGTGTTATTGATTTAAAGGACATAATTATTCTCTCTCTTCTTCCTTTTGTGAAATATTTTATAATATTTATTAAAATGTTTGACCTCAAAGTTAACACCTTTTTTTACATATTAATAAATTAAAACAATTTCTAATCCAAACCTAGTATTTATTTATTTATATATCAACGGTTCAAAGAACCTTTTTCAATAAAAAGTTTTTCAGAAAAAATCACCGCAGTGAACATTTCACTATGTAATATATAAAATGAAATATAACTATATAATTAAACTAAATAATTAAAACTAAACAAAGAAGTCAAACTAAAATATTTAAAAAAAAAACTGCAAAAAAGTAAAAAAGAAACATAACATATCTAAGATGACAAATAAAAGATAACAATTAACTTGAGAAAATCTTATGTTCTAAGTGTAAATATAACAAAGTAAAATTGAGAATAATTTAACACAAACATAAAGTGGCTCGTATTTAGCTAGGTAATAATGAAAAAGAAAAATATTGCTTCAATAATATTTTATAATTAATACGTTTTTTGGAGCCATATGATAGCTTAAACAATCTTTATAACTTGTATAGGTATTCGAATTTCAGCCTATATTAGTTATTATCAAACAAAAAGGCATCTGGAAACTTTTTCTTTCACTATTTCGTTTCGTAAGTTCGTTCTTTTGCCATATATTCATCTCATTCTAACGCAATCAAAACCATATTTTGCTCTCGTTCCGAATTTACTAAACGAATTGATCACAGCACTTATTCCGCATGTCCACTTTAGGGGCCTTGGTATATTTCATTTGAAACCACCCTTTAAATGCGTATTTTGTATCGATCTTATCGGGAATCGAATCTGGCACCTCAGCAGCTCAATCATGATATCCGCACTTGTTGGTAATTAACGACGCGATAAAAATGGCTTTTGGATTTTAAAATCGTGATAAACATCCGGCAAAAGCTCCATGTAGATCTAAATGACGAAACGAATTCGATTTTCTTTTATTAAGATATTTACCTCACGGCAACCGTTCTGGGCCGCGATTATGAACGGCTATCTTCATCGGTATATACTGAGACGGCATAAACTAATATCGATATTTATGTACGAAAGTGTGTATATTTGTATGAAAATTCGAGGTATATTCGTCAGTAACGGATAATTGAACATGCTTAGAAAAAAAAATGTAAACATATTATTTTTTTAATACAGAAAACTTAATTTTACTTTGTAGATAAAATTTAAGATAAATTTTAACTTCCCAACAGAACACGTACCCTGGTTCATTTCAATACAAGTAGTTTAAATTCTGGCCGGAAAAAAATATGTAATTCATAAAATATTTGAAATAATATATTTTTTTTAATTTCTATGAAAATACGCAACATTTTTCATTACTTTATAAATATTAATCATGTGTCCTATGCAGTTAGTTGTTTAAGTAAAGGGAGAAATAAGAAATACCTGGTCGTACAGGAAAGGATTTAGACGATTTACGGATTTAAACGAATAATACGATAGTATTGAGGGATGAATTATGAGATAGAAATGTTCCAGACGTTTCTAGAAAATTTATTGGAAAGGGCTTCTCTTTGATAGAAGGATAAATCATTACTATAAATGATCGTTTGATAGCAGAAACATTCGAACATTAACGCCTGGAGATAGTTGACTTTTTCTTAATTGCGATATTGTCTAGTGATTTAATTAATCTTAGAAAAATGTATTAACCAGGTGTTTTTTGTGTGAAAAAACTTTTCATTTTCCCTTTTCTTGTTTTTTTTAAATTTTATTAAATGAATAACCCGCTAAACCTCTTCTTTAGAGGCTCGTCAGCGGGTGGGAAATAGGATATGGAAGGAAGTTATGAAAAATATACCACAACACCCAGACCGAACCCCCGACGTTAGTTTTACAGTTACCTGTCTTACCAACTGCGCCACGGCGCCTGTCTGTGAAACTAATTTTGTCGTTTTTTTTTTTTATTTTCCTCTATTAAATATTCAAATTAAAAGTGGAAGCTTATTTTTATTTATTTTATTTAAAACTTCAAGTACAAAGAATAAGTACTTTGGCGGAGTTATTGCTACAAGCAATATCTTCCAGCTTACCAAAAAACAGATTGGTAAAAAAAAGAGATTGGTCAAAATATTTTTCTAAAAAAACATATATATATATATATATATACCAAAAGATTGGTTACATATATAATTAAAAAAAAAAAAAAACCTAAATCATTCTAAATAACAGCTGTTTTTTAACTGGGAGATAAGGCTTGCACATATTAACTTTGATATAAAAAAAAGTACATTATGCTATACATGTCAAAGGATGAGGAATTTGGGATCAGCTAGTGTTTTTGGAAGGAGAGAGAAAGAAGAACCAAGGAAAGAAAAAAGGGATAAAAATACTAGTTTAAGAAAAAGAAAAAAAAGCAGTAAAAAACTTAAACAAGCAGTGTTTATTTCGCCAAACGATCAGGGCTCTTCGTAAAACCATAAATTTACTGCGTGACAAGTTTGGCGACAACATTATTGTCTTATTAATTGGCCTCCACAATCCTGTGATTTGACGCCATTGACGGATTATTTCCCATGAGGCTATATTTTATTTTGTTTATTAGGGAAAACAACAGCAATACAATATAAACAAAATGCTATTTGTAAGCACAACATAAAATCAAAGTAATCCATAAAATTCTAATTTAGAGGCAGTAAAGTTCGCGTGTGTGCGTGAGAGGTGTGTGGATGTAGGGTTGGTTTTAGATGTGCGTGTGTGTGAGTGTGTTTAATAGACAATAAATTATGCAAATAATAAAAGCGAAAAAAGCATATTTTTTGTACATTGGCGGGCACTTATTAGCAATTTTTTTCATCCAATATAAAAAAAGTATTGATACTAGTTTTTGATGGGTAAAAGAAAAAGAGAGAAGAAAAGAGTAAAGAATTAAGAGAAAACAGAGATAATGTAGGAACATTTTTGATAACAGATGGGGGATGATTCCACAGCCGAACCGCATGGAAGTTTTTTTATGTGTTTTCAAAAATATCTTTATTAAATTGTTGAAAAATGGCATTAAAAAAGAAAATTTAGAGTAAAAACGTGTTTGACCAACAAAGCGATACGCACTAGACGCGGACTAGGAAAGGGACTGGGTAGGGGTTTGTGTAAGTGGTGCTAGTCCGAGACACTTAAGGATTATCTCCATTTTTAAAAATATATGAACAAATAAATCATCATGCATAAAAAGATAGATATATATCACTCATTTTCAAATTATAATGTTATTTATATATATATATTTTTTTTAATGTCAGGATTTAAAAAAAAATACCATAAGGAATATCCCTGTGACGTTTGGCCATGAAACAACGTGTATAATTTAGAAAATAAGGAAAATTTTGGGATGGGAATTAAGAAGATGCTTTGAGAATAAGAACGAAAAGGTAAACGATGAACCGATGAGATTTTTTTCACGGAGATGTATTGGAGCGTTTAGATTATGTAAGTACAGTCAACAGAAGTGAAAGGGTGTGAAAGTCTCTCCACTGTGTAATTTTGCGGCATTTCAGTTGCGTGCGATAATCGGATAGGTGGTCATATTTCTTATTTATTCGACGTCGCATGGAATATTTGACTTATTTAAAAACGATAAAAAAAAACGTGAAAACACACAATAATTGGGAACCTCTGACCTACAAGATACCGGTGTAGGCCATTTTTACACCACATCAAAAATCCACCCGCTATATAACTTTTATGGCATAATTTATTTTTCTTAAGTATTTTTTAATTGGCAGGAAAACGCACAAACCAGTACACCATGAAGCCGATTAATCTGCACTCGATTTCTAGTAGAAATTAAAAAAGTAAAACTAAAAAAAGAAAATAGTAAATAAGTATTCGCCCACCCTAATTTTACCCGGCCGGGTGGATTAGAACAATACATGTGAAATGGACTATAGTCTACATAACATGAGCTTTTTTGAGCACTTTTATAAACCGTATACTATATTTTTAATTCTGTCGTCTAAAAAATAATTAAATTATAATCCCTGTAGATTGAGGCCACCGCACATGTATCGTTATGAAAACTTTCTCATTAAATATTGGAGTTTCATAACTAAATAAAATACACGAGAATTTCACAACAGCCTTGAGTTATTAGCAGTAAAGTAACGCTCTCATTGATCATCCCCTCTGGATATTTCAAAATTACAAGTTAAAGTTTTACTTTGCAAAAGGGGTAATTTACAAACGTATAGAAAGGTAATAATACCTCTTTAATTTTTCAATTTGATATTCTAAGTAGAAATTCTTACTCTTAACATATATTTTATTTCTGAAAACATTTTTGCCGGATACCTATGAAAAATTACATAAACCTCCCGCGTATTCATTATTAAGTCATCTCGTCTCCCAACGGTGTTCTCATTTATGAAAAACGTAATTATTTTTTTCTTCTAGAGGCTTTTTAGCAGCTGGGAAAGAAAGACTATGTAAGGAAGTTGTGAATAATACATCATATTTATTTATTTATTTATTTATTATCATTATATTACATACACAAAATTATAATTTATGTAAAGTTGCTTTGACTGTTTAACTAGGGCTATTTACCCCGTTCTAAAACAGTCAAAAAAAATATAAAAAACAGTAATCAATTTATAGAAACAGTTATAAAGATACAGGACAAAGTGAAAAACAAAGTAAAAAATGGAGTAAAAACATGGTTAAAATGTAGTAAAAACATAGTAAAATTGTAGTAAAAACATAGTAAAAACATAGTAAAATTGTAGTAAAAACATAGTAAAAATGTAGTAAAAACATAGTAAAAAATGTAGTAAAAAAAAACGTAGCAAAAAAAATAAATTATTAAAACAAAGTAATAAATGCAGTAAAAACATAAAAACAGAATACATAGTAAGAAACATATTTAAAGTCATAATAAAAAAATGAATGTATGTTGTATAGCAAAAAGCGTATTTAAAGAAAGAAAAAAAAAAAACAGCATATTAAAGAATAAAGTAAAAGATATGATAAAAATTTAAAAAAATAAATACATAGTTAAAACAAGTTAAAAAGTCATGAGGATCTTAAAAGTTAAATCAGCAAAAAAATTAAATCAGCAAAAAACTAAAAATATATATTAACAATTTAAATTAAAACATGTGTTGGCCATCTAACAGCCGCCATTAACCCCTCAGACTCCCTGCGACCAATTTCTCCAAGGAAAGTAGTCAGCAACCTCTTTAGCTTGTGGTTCTTGCAACATTTCCATGACTCTGGCATTATATTATAAAGCTTTTGTCCTATGTAGGAGTATTGTCTCTGTGCCAAGGAAGTTCTAACTATTTGTCGAGAAATCAGATCGTTACTGGAACTCCGAGTCTCATATTGATAGGCAACTGATGGATGTATATCTCTGTTAATGTGAGTGACCACCACTGCTCTCAGTAAATATTGCTGTCTTATATCAAGCACTGCAAACTCCTTGAATAAAGAATCACTCTGATATCTAAAAGGCTTTTTTAGAATGGTTCTTATCAATGACTTCTGTGCTTTTGCTGCTGGGTCCAACTCTGTCTTGGTACAGCTACCCCAAGCAATTACACCGTACGTCATGATAGAGTTTGCCAGTGCAAAGTAGAAGGATTTTAAGTCTCTGGGTCTAAGTATATTCCTTAGAGGTAGAAAAAAATGTATCAAGCGTTTAATCTTATATGAAATCGTTTCAATTTGAAAATTCCACCTTAGAAACCTATCAATTTTAATACCTAGGTATTTGATGTTTGTGACCGATTCCAACTGTACACAATTACAGTTTAATTCACCGTGGCATTGGTGCAGCTGTAAATCGTAATTGGCACGTGGTTGCCCTGCCAAAGTTATGCTAAAGCAAATATATTTTGTTTTTTCTGAATTCAAAGTAAGCAAATTGTTATTCAACCATTTTTTAATCCTTGTCAGATCAGTACTTGCTTTTTTATGGAGCTCGAACCAATTTGAGGCATTGTAAACAATAGCTGTATCATCAGCAAAGGAAAACAACTTGCCCAAAGACTCTCTCGTACAGAGATCATCAATATATACCAAGAACAGTAGTGGTCCCAATGTGCTACCCTGAGGAACTCCAAAATTAAGATTAGCAGGGCAGCTTATAGTGTCGTTCACCCTAACTCTTTGGACTCTATTGGTCAAATAGCTTTCAAACCAATTGTGTAGGTTTCCTGCTATACCCAAATTTTCTAGTCTCTTTAAGAGAATTTTGAAGGAAATCGTATCGAAAGCCTTAGCTAAGTCCAAAAATATTGCCATACATTTTTTACCACCATCGAGATGTTTAGTAATTTCTTGGGTTAGGTTTGCTATCGCGTTTTCCGTACCCATGCCCTTTCTAAAACCATATTGATTATCAGAGAGAAGGTTATTATTTTCAATGAAAGAGCTTAGTCTAGCTTTGGCAATTTTTTCAATTATTTTAGAGATTGTGTTTAGTAAAGAGATAGGTCTGTAGTTTTGAATTAGATTTTTCTCACCATTTTTATACAAAGGTATCACAATTGACTCCTTTAGGTGTTTAGGAAATACTCCACATTCAAAACTAAGATTAAAAATATATGTTAGTGGTTTTGCTACATCATGTTTTAACAATTTTATTAATTTGGATGTGATTTTATCTGGGCCCATAGATTTACTCTGTTTTAGGCAGTCAATGGTTTTTATTATTTCATCAGTCGTTGTTTTAATAGAATCTAGTTTTTGTAGTGGTGAAGTAGAAGGTATATTATTAAAAAGAGTATCTTCGTTAGATTTTGTTTCTTTCAGAATCTTTTCAGATAAGGATTCACCAACGGAAGTAAAATATTTGTTTGCATAATTAGATATTATTTGGGTATCTGAAGTTGTTGTTTTATTATCTAGATCAATTTTGTGTAAAAATGATGTTTTGTTCTTTGTTGTTTTAGTAATCTCTTTAGCTATTTTCCACACATGACTTGGATTAAAATTATTGTTATCGTAGATGAGTTGTCTATAGTATTTTTCTTTGGCTAATCTTATATATTTTTTACAATTATTTCTATAGTTTTTATATTCTTGTTGTACGGTAATATCATGTGGATGTTTTTTAGCTTTTTGGTGTAGTACATTACGTTTGTGAATAGATTTGACAAGAGCATGGGTGATCCAAGGAGTTAATTTTAGTTTCTTATGTGGAACAAACTTGAGAGCGGTATGTTTACAAATGTAGTGGTTAAAGGTTTGAGCAAACACATCCATTGCTTTATCAACATCTGTCTCCGTGTAAACGTTTTCCCATTGTTCTCTTTGAAAATCATTAAGAAAACTAGAGTAATTCAATGTCGATATGCAAGATATCTTTTCTCTAGTTGGAAGATTTATAGATTTGATACAAATCGCAATAGAGTGGTGATCTGTTATATCAGAGTGAATAATAAAAGTATCGAAGTTTGAAATGTGTTTGGTAATAATATGGTCAATACATGATTTGCTCTCACCTCGCTCCCTTGTGGGGGAGTCTAAGGTTAGATTCAATCCATGTTCCGCAAGGAAGCATTCATAATCGTTAGCTTGACTGTGTTTATTAAGTATGGTATTGATATTGGTATCTCCAATAACGACCTGACTTCTTGTATTATTCATATCCTTTAAGATAACATCGAGGGAGTCTAGAAATGGATCAATGTTTTGAAAAGATGGTGACCTGTAAATTGCCAACAATGAAAAATTTTGATCTATGGTAACCTTTAAACAATCTGCTTGCATTAATACAATTTCTTCTACATTAACATGTAATCCTAATTTGACATACACGACTACGCCAGAACATTTGTTTATATATTTTTTTGTGTGATATTCGCTGTATTTGTTTATGTTTCTGGGTAAGTAGTGTAGATCCAACCAGCATTCAGATAAAATAATAATATCAAATTCACATGAGAGGTTGTTTAGAAAAATCAGAAAGATATCCAAATTCGACATACTTCTTATATTTTGGTGAACAATTTTTAAGTTATATTTGTTCCAGTCCCATTTATTCAGTTGGTTAATTTCATCAATAATTATATTGTTATGTTCGTAATGTAAGTTGCCCGGAATATCTGTTGAGTCCGTCATAAGTATTTTTTTATTTTTATATATACTAGATTGCAAAGATGGTTGCGATATAAATATTCTATTTTAGATATACAAATCATAACTATTTTTGATTTTGAAATCAATGTTAATTGGTGACTGTCATTTGAAATTTGAATTTTTAATGATAATATTAATGACAATATAACATTTAATGATTCTTCACTCATTCTTATAAACCTCAAATTCATTGTCAAAAAGCTTATAATAATTTCTAAGATCATCATAATACTTGCATAATATAAATGTCGTAAACCCTTCATTTTACATAAGATTATAAAGTAGTACAAGTGATATAAATTAGCAGTTACATTGAATAGTAACTTTTTACATATCTCAATTAAAACTCTCAACAGATTTATAAGAATGGATTTAATGCAAGTTGTTACTTTGAAATTTGTTATTATTTGTAATGTAACTTTGTTTGTAGAGTTTTTTGAAATATTCATGATAGTTATAATATAATCCGGAATATGTTTAAATTTAGAAATCATGTATTCTTTACAATAAAAATATGGCCTAGCAATAAAGTTATGGATATAAAAATAAGATATCAGATATATATTTTTTTGTGTGTGTGAAATATTTTTACATTTTAGTTTTTTCACTGTGACAACTGGAATAAAAAAAGTAAAAATGTTAAATGTGTAAACACATTCAATGTGTCTTAATGTTTTTATCCAAGTAAGGTGAAAAATCCTCAAGTTTAGTAAATAATTATTACCTCTTTCATTTCTAATACAAAATGTACATGAGAAGCAGGCACATTGTTGAATATAAGAATAATACATTTGTTTTAATATTTTTCTGACATAGTAATTTGTGGTTCCGTATGTAGATGTCGCATTTTGATTATGATATACACAGTTTTTTTCATTTCCTATAAATAGACTAATATTTGAACAAATAGATTGATAAAAATATAATTGTTGTAAGTGGGTTATCGCCATTGATATCTTAAATGCAAAATACAAATCATAACGATATTTAAGCAATACATTTTTGTACAGTTTTAGACAATTATTTTTTTGTTGAACACTATATTCAATTATAAATCGTGAATTTACAACAAAACAATGATATGAGAATGGCAAAAACAGTATTTTTAAGAATATTGGAAATAAATAAGATAAAAGGAAGTGAATTGTGTTATGGATGTATTTAGGAATATAATATGAAATATGCATGCATATTAAAAATAAATTTGGAATGATATATATACTCATTGTATTTATCATATAATGAAGTTCTAGTAGAGGACCTCTATGAATAATATAATATACTTCAATTTGATTTCTTAATTGGTTCATTATGCACTTCTTTTTTTTATTCATAGATTGTATATTTATTTCAGGGTAAGACTGATAAAATTGTTTTCTGTAATTTATTCTTGAATGGTAATATGTCAAATTAAAAAATAACATTGAAAAATTTGGCATCGATTGTTGAATGATTTTTATTTCTTTAGTATAAAGTACTATGATAAATGCCAAAAGAAAGGTCTTTTTGGGTATAAATAATAACTGGTTTGTATCAAAAGTGAGTTTAAGTGTATAAAATATAATTCTACAATAATAGGAACTTGATTTAGTTTTCAAATTCTTCCTAATAATAATAAATATTTGATGAATTATAAATATTAACAGTGTGAATTTAAAAACAATATTCAAATCTAACCTGGAACTACTTGGGGAGTTTGTCTTCAGATAAAATTGGAATGATAGGAGCACCGACATCTTTTCGCATGAATATCTTTCCGTTCCTGGTCCAAACAAATTTATACTCTCGGTCCTTTCCAGCTTTCCTCGCCAAGTAGTATAAATGTTTAGCCCGAAATGTTAGTTGTTCCGTTATGTAGATCTGCCTGTTTGTTCCTAAGAAACCGACCTGTTTGGAGCTAAGTTTATCCTCCGGCTTCTTATTTGAATTGTAGTTTCTAACGTCTTTCAGTAACACTTCTTTCTTCATTCTTGTATTTAGTTTGTAGATAATGGGACGCGGAGTGTTGTCTTCTGACGGTTTAGTATTGGTTCTAAATGCAGTTTCAACATCCAAGGCAGTTATCGATGTTTTGATAGTTTTACATATTCTCGTGAAGCTGTCCATGATATTTTCACTTTTGTCTTCGATTACCCCTGTTACTTCGATGTTGCAGGATTTCTTTTCATGTTCCTGTATCTCAGCAATTCTTTCCAGTTTAGTCACTCTATTTTCCAGTTCCAGATTTTTTTGTTTCAATTCATAAATGGTTTTTTCCGCAATTTCGAGATTTTCTAGGACTTTGTTCCATCTATCCCCATCTTGTGCCAAGTTCTGTTTTAATTCGTCGTAGGAGTCAGCAATTCTTTTAACTTCACCTTGTAAAGCAGAAATCGCATTTCCTACATCTATGCCTATAGAGAAGGGTGGTTGAGGAGAATTAGGTTGTACCACCAAATCCTTGATTTTTATGTCTTTTTTAGGAGCCATTAGTGTTGTGGATATTTTTTTTGGATAAAAAACACTTAAATTTTGAAGAGAAAATTTAAACACTCGCACCTGTCACAATAGTATTGTTGTTGATGATATATATATATATATATAGATATATATATATAATATAAATATATTATATGTATATAAATCCGATCTTCTAGTCCTATTTAAAATTCTCAACTCACTCTTTGATGCACCTGAACTACTGAGCTCAATAAAATATCCCAACTAGAAACCTCAGACAAAACTTACTCTTTTATACCGATAACCATAAAACTAACTATGGTTTTCATTCCCCTATACCCAGAATTCTTAGGTCTGCCAACAAACATACCAGTCTTGATTTCTTTGATAACAAGTTGTCTTCTTTCAAACGATCACAGAATCAAATTCAATTATAAACACCTCTCTCCCGCTTCCACTACCACCAAGTCTACTATATACCAATGTGTCTTTCTACTTTTCTTTATAATAATTTTCTATGTATAAATATGTCCTTAAAAATGCCCATTGGGCGTATATATAAATTAATACATTTTTTTGTTATTGTGAATTCATCATCATACTCCTGTCCGCTCTCTATGGTGCGTAGGGCACTGCATTGTTACACTAAATGCAGCGAATATCGATCATCTGTTTCATAAAGTGATCAGTCTTACGCTTCAGGTTCCAATCCAGGAACATGAAATATTGCAGCCACCTTCCCTAGAATCGAACCCACGACCTCGAAAATGGTAATCTAACGCGCCAACCACTACACTACGAGGCGGACTAACCTCCACTTAAATAACTATTAAAATGTCACTAGCTGAATATTTTATTTTTTCTTTCTCCTCCTAGATTATACATAGTGTAGTGTAAATATTTAGTTATTTTCTGTTTCTAAAATAAAAACACATTTTTTTAATAATTGAAATATTCTATAGTTCTTTAAATATAGCTTGAATAAAATAACAGCTGCCAAACTAATGTCACTAGTGATGGTAAATTACTGATCATAGTAATCATGTACCGATCAAATCGATTTAATCAGTTTTTTCATGCAAACATGAAACTCTGATTTTCTCGAAAATTGATATGAAAACACGAAAACAACTCTACTATTATGTGTTTACGACAATTATTTATTAAAAAATAAGACATAATTTACTTTTTTTCATGAATAACAGTAAATGATTTTTTTTATCGATCGATTTACATGGATCAATTTGTCCCACTTCTAACATTTTTGCAAAATGACGCAACCTTGTAAGAACGTCGTTAATAATTAGGTTTATTTTAGTTTTAAAGCTTATTTTATATATTATAATTATGTTGATTTATATATAAAATAAAATAAACATGCCAAGTACGAATGATTTTTTGTGTCAATATAAATTTATAAATTTTGTGTTTTTATTTAATGTTTTTTAGTGTTATATTTACTCAATTTTTAAAATTGTTTAATTTTTTATTTATTTTATTATTTTGTTTTGCATTTTTTGTTTCTTTTTTATGTTATTTTGTAAACTTGCCAAACACAAGAGCCAGACTCTTTTTTGGCATGTTCAACCTTAAGTGTTCCATTTTTTTACTGAATGTATTGTTTATTTACGCTAATAAAGGTTTTTATAAAAATAAAAAAAAATCACTCCTTAGACGTCTCTACATATTTATGTAGTCATTTTTGCTGATAACTATCATTCTAATCTAGCTCTATTTTAATGACTATAATATTTTATTTTATTTTTTTAAAAGAAATATTTGCGTTCTTATGATTTACCCTAATATTTAATTTTGAGGGCCATTTTCAATGAGTTGTAAATAACTCACTATTAGAAAATCGAACTAAGTTGGGGTAGAGTGGGATTCGAACCACAGACCTTTGGTTCGTGAGTCCGAGACACTAGCCACAGGACCACAACCCGATTTTACGTCCTACCTACAATACGTTCATATTATACTTGTTTTCCCAAATTGAACAGTTGGCAGGGAAAAAATTCCTTAACTCTTGTGTGGCTGTGATGTCACACTAGTCGACACAGGACACAAGACTTGATATATCTCTCTTATTTTTTTAAATGATGAATTCGTATTTTTTGTAATCTTCAAATGGACATTTTCACACCGGATTTGGAAAGTGAAATTTGTACAACTATGCTGGATGTTAATACAAAAAAATATTTATCCTCGCCTATTTAGCTACGCGAAAAAAGTGTGTCTGCTAATTCAGCAACACATATGTATAAGAAAGGGCACGAAGATAGAACTCATCACAAGGAAGACAGAAACGCTGTTCTATGGCAGGTGTTAGTGTGAAAGAGACAAAAACAAAAGTAAGTAAAGTGTAAAATAGATTCAGATTTCAGCCGGTTGATAACAGTGATGGGAAACGCACGCGCGTAATCTGAGCGGCGTATTTATGATTATTAATTTATTTTACTATAACAGGGCTAAATTATATGTTTATTTGCACAAATAATGGAAAAGGGATTATTAAACAGTATGTCTCCATGTTTTTTTTTTCAATTTATGAACTTATAATTATTCCGTCTTTTACTAGTGGTAACACGATGTTACATCACCGCGCGCAAGGGGATTATTTATCACAGTCTTTTAAGAGTTAAGGCAATATGCTCGCCCTTATATGCGTATAAAGTATTTAAATAAATAAATTATGCGAATTGCGAATTAATAGTAGATTACTTCTAGCGCTGGAGTTTTGCTCTCCTGTAATTATTTTTTTTTAGTTGTGTCACTATTATTCCCGGAACACAAATGTATTCGTGTCTCTATTATCTATTAGAATACCAGCCTATCTCTTTAGTAGCAAAGTTGTTCCTACATATCCAGCGTATAAATGAGTCTTAACTACATATAATATATTATAATCTATTGTTCATCGAGTAACCATCTGATCTAGTTTTGAGTCCTAAATACATTCAAACAAAGTAGTTTGGCGATTCTTGCCATTACACTTCGAGTTCAGGGTGTTATTATTACTCGGATATCTAGAGGTTGTTTAAGTCAGATATAATATTTATTTTATGAGTTCTTTCACTTTTATTAATGTCGTAAACGCCCCTCGCTTAAAATGAAGATTCGTGGAAATAAAGCGAAAGACATTACGCCAGAAATTATTTAGATTTCAAATGTCACAGATTTGCATAAATACCGAAGATTTTTTAAAGTTGACATGTTGTACTTTTCTCCACGTTTTATGTCGTTTTTCTTACTCTCAACCTTGCAGATATAAATGGACTTTATATAAGAATTCATTAATTATAGGTGTTCCGGTGAAGTAATGACGCAACTAAAAATTCATATTTTTAACTTAAGAGGATGCGCGGGAAGACTTTTCTTCATACATGCGTATTCCCGAATTTTCTCCCTGTAATGATTTTTTTAATTTTATTTATTTACAATTTTAAAAAACCCGTTAGGGTTACATTAGAAATTATATATTGTCTAGTCATTTTATGTCTCGTCTAGTCTAGTTAGTTTAGTCATCATGTGCTTTTTCAGATTGATTTTAAATTTGTCTCCAGTAAAAGTTTTCAAGTAGTAAGGTAAATCGTTGTAGTGTTTAAGTCCATTATGTTGTATTTTTGACTGTCTGGTGTTATATTTGTGTATGTCAGCATTTTTGGCTAGTAATATGTCGTCGTCTTGTATGTTTCCCAGTGTTATGTGCACAATTTTTAAGGTCTCAGTTTTAGTCAAGTAGTTTATGTCAAACTGGTGTGTTTTTTTGTACAGTTCAGTCGTAGAGGTCAGGTAGGGTAGGTTGTATGTTAGTTTAAGAATTTTATTTTGTTGTCTTTGTATTCTTGTTATGTCTGTCTTGTTACCAGTTCCCCAGAAGGCGATCATGTAACTCAATTTACTTTTCACATAGGCTTCGTACATCATAATTTTCACCTTTCTTGGTATAAAATCTTTAATTTTGTAGAAGAGGCTATGTAGTGATGCCATTACTTTAGTGAGTCCGTCTATGTGATTTGTCTATTTTAATTGTCTGTCCATTGTGAGTCCTACTTAATAATGTTTTTTCACTCTGTAGACGTCCACCATTGGCGTGTCTCTATCGTTTTTTGTTGATACATTGTCTTTTATAGGAGCTAGGACCGTCTAAGTTCGTTTTATCAACAATATACCTGAGTTTCATTGATATTAATAATAAAAAGCATTTTTATCTTAACTAAATCTACCCCCGTAACACACATAAAACGCACACCCCATTCCACACACTAGATCCCACATACCACACCATACACACTGCACTCTACACACCACACTCTACACACCACACTTCGCACAAAACAATAACAGACGGCAAAATGGTGAATGCCACAGTGTTCAAAGAGGCCTCTTGATCCTGTAAAACTCGAATGAAAAATGGCAGTTGTGAACAATATTTGAAATAAGAAATTCATTTGAAAATTTTCATTGCTTTTTTCCCCCGGTAGTTCAGAAGTTATTGCTACGTGTATTTTAAACATACATTAGGTTACAAATATGCTTTTTTGTAAATACCAGTTGTAAATGCACACTTAAATCCATTTTATTTAATGTAAAATAATAGTTGTAATTAAAACATACATAGATTTAAGGCTGTAGTCTGGTAAAACGAACGCAAAATAAGGAAATCATACGATTTTGCCATTTTAAAACTAATGTTTTTTTTTAATCGCGCACAAATAAAAAACATAAATTAGATGAAAACAATATTATTTTAAGTGGCCGAAAATAAAAGCATTCCAAAAAAGGATTAGGGCAGTCTAAAGGTCAAAAAAAATTCAATAAGATATTATTTTTAATTGAATATTACAACCAGAATTATCTTATTTTTTCAAAAAAAGAGTATACAATTCTATTAAAACGGTTTCAACTAACGTATTTTAATAAATGTGTTTTTTTTTAAAAGTATAACCGAAGGCATAATTTAAGTAGAAATAAAGAAAAATGTCACAAAAATGTATGTGATTTAAAATGCTTTTATTTCTTTTCAAAATCAAAAAATTAAAATTTGGCTTCGGCAACATTCATGTTCAATTGATTATCTTTAAATTATTTCAACAAATTTTAGTTCAATACTTAATCTTTATTGAGATCCCAGATACCTAAGTTTAGTCTAAATTTGAAATGGCGTAATCTGACGATCTAAAAGTAATTATATTTTAGTTACATAAAACTTTTGAGTAAATTAAAAAAAATAATATTTTCATCTAATTTATGTTTTTTTATATTTTTATTATTGCGCGATTAAAAAAATCATTCGTTCAATTCAAAATCGTATGGTTTCCTAATTTTGCGTTCGTTTTACCAGACTACAGCCTTAAACATATTACGTCTCCGGCCAGTTGAACGTAGTTATGCAGAACGCAGCCAGCCATAGAAAAGTGAAACTGAGATAATATAACTTTTGTGAAAATAGTGAATAATCAATCTACACAAAAGTTGGAATGTTTTTCCACTTTGGCAAATGATAAATAATGCTTTTTTTCCTTTTTTTTCAAATACAAAAAATATTTTAACTATGTATTTTACCGGATTTAATGATTTTAATGACAGCCAGATATTTATTTATTTATTTATTCATATTTTCGCTTACAAACTATAATTAATAATAAAAATAATGTGACCTCACTGGGGTTTCCCGTGCCGAGGACACTTAACAATTTAGTTTTTTGAAATTACATTTGAGAATAAACAAAGAAGACTAACTTAAAAAACAAACATAATTAACAAATATTCAGACAGTTTTAAAAACAAGGTATTTATGTACATCTATATTATTTATATTACAAAACACACAATGAAAATAACAAAAACCTAACATAAGGTATACAGTTGTGGAGCAGTTGATTCAGTATTGGTATGGGCGAATGAGACAATCCATTTTACTTCTACCTAGCTCCACTATCCATTTAATATTGAATGAAACCTCATACAATCTCTGAATGTATGAGGTGACATTCATTTTCATGATATTTTGACATCATGAAATTTGCAAAAGGTGATTATTACAGTTTTTGTTTGTAAAGCGGCCTGGCTGTTTAAAACAGAACATAGAATTGACCTTCCTGCTTTCGATCCAAAATCTCATTTTTTCAGAATTGTGGACTGGCTGCCTGCTGCATAACTGTGTGCAGTTGGGATTTGACCTTACTGCAAATAATAATATCGGAAGGAATCAGGTGCTCTATGAGAGTCGAACTGTCAATATGTGAATGGTGTTTTAGGCGGGATTACGGATTGCAACCTAGCGGACAAAAATAGACGTCAGAGAGAAGATTGCCAGCAATAGAAAACAAAAACTCGACATTAATATTTGACTTATTATGGAAATAATAAAATCTTAAAGTTTATTTATTTATTTATTGAATACTTAATATGCATATAAGGGCGGGCATATTGCCTCAATATTTTCAGTTTGAAAATATGAAAATATTAGGAAAGTAAGAAGAAATCATATAAGGAGTTTTGCTTTTGACCTAATAAAGCTCAGCCTCATCAAGTGAGGGTTATCACTAGAGCCCGCCCAGGGCGCTGCAGATTAAACAAACACCTCGCTAGAATGAACCTTTCCGAAACTTCTAGATGTAGCTTTTGCGGTGCGCATGAGGAAACATCTATACACATTCTATGTGAGTGTAATGCTTTACATCATAAAAGGAGCCTCATCCTCGGGGGTCCACTGGTTAAACCTGAGGATGTTAAAGAGCTCGCCCCCTGCCTGTTAGCCCGATACTTTATGCTCTCGCCTTCCACAGAGTAGTCAGGCTCTTTATAGACCTGGGTTCGTATTCTGATAGGAAGTTAAAAATTTATTTACAAAGTAAAATTTTCGTACGTTTACATTTTTTTTTTCTAAACATGTTCAATTACCGGTTACCGACGAAGATACTTTGAATTTTTTTACAAATAAACATATTTTCGTACATAAATATCGATATTAGTTTATACCGTCTCAGTATATACCGATGAAGATAGCCGTTCATAATCGCGGCCCTGGACTTGGAGGGCGTGAACTATTCACGGGGACCCGTCATAATAGATTTTCACAGGTCGCAGTGACGTCGTAGCTTGCATAGCACTAATCCCCACCACTAAAAATAAGAACAAGGCATATGGACATATTTCGGGTATATTCATACACAGGGTGTTCTTTAAACCCTGTCACATCCGAAACCACGATGATCAGTATGAGCAATAAGTCATATTGACACGTTAAAATAATTTTTTAGAACAAATAAAATTTACAAAAATAAAATATCAAATAAAACAATTGGTTGCCTACTTCTGCAGGGGTTAAACGAGAAGGGGGGAGGGGGGGAGTCTGATACACTGTTAAGCGCGCGGCCCCGCCCCCCTCGCTTCTCCCCTGCAGAAGCCAGCAACCATTTGTTTATTTAAATATTTAATTTTTTTAAATTTTCTTCATTCTAAATGTTTTTTTTAATATGCTCATATTATGTCTTCTTGCCTATACTGACCATCGTGAATTCGGATGTGACAGGGTTTAAAGAACACCCTGTTTATATATATATATATATATATACAGTGATAACATTTACTAGACGTGTAAAAGTATATATGCATAGAATTTTTAAAAAACATGTACCTTTTATGAAATTTATAAATAAAAAAAATAACTTTTTTAATGAAACAAAAATTGGAATAAAATCTACAGTATTCACACTATGTTATAACTTGATAGGTACAAAAATATATCCTTTGATATTTGGGTAAGTTATATTTACATTATTTTTATCAAACCTGGAATATAAAGCCTTTATAAAACCTTTTTAAGATCAAATATAAAAGATAGTCTTTGTCGCATTTTTTGCACATCCGTCGTTGTTCTACGACCATGACGATTTCAATATTTATTTGAAAGTAAATAAAAAAGGGGCGTCTCTGACATTAAAGGGTAGATTATTCCACATGAACTGGTATTTAAAGGGTCCTCTCGTTACTAGAATGAAGAAATAGCCCAAGTTGTGATAAAGGTTGGAAGAGCTCTCTCAGATAATGTTAGTGTTCGTTTAACATATAACGGACTCAAATTGTTTCACCGGCGAGATCGCCTAATGATTTTTATATTATTATTCATTTAATCTCTTATAAAACGTCAAAAAATTATAAATATGTAGCGTAATTCAACAATAAGTCAATTAAACCCATAGAATTAAGAATAGTCCAGAAACCGCATACGCACATCAAACAGAAGGCGACTCAACTACTCATAAGGTTTACGTTTTGACCAATTAGTTCATTTATTTATTTTTATTAGGTAAACAAACAGTATGTTCACATATATTGCCAATTTCTTTGTATATAAGAAACTCATGCACACACCAAAAAACTTGTTTACACTTAATACAATAATTTAAATTATGTTCAATATAATAAATGTAAAAGAAACGAAATGAAAAAATATGTAATTAATAATAATAATAAAGTTAAATATCTGCTTCTCTCAAAATTTCTATAATTTTTTACCTAAATTTACATACATTGTCACAAAAAATATCAGCCTCAGTAAATATATTGTTATATTGGTCGCATATTCTAGGTATTGTAGATTGTTTAAAATAGTTTGACGCGTTTTCAGTGTAAAACAAAAGATTTTGTCTTGTCGGTCTAGATGGCACACGGAATGGAATTATTTCAAGAAGTTTCATTGTAGACGTCCCTCAGTACGCAACTCTTGATTTGAATTCAACTATTCCGTGTTGTGTCCTTTTAAAGTGTAGGAATACTGCTAGGATCTTAAAGAAACAGGATGCAATCACATTTCATCTGTAATTTGCAAATGAATGTGTATATAACAAATGCATTACTTAAAAATTGAATTATTTTTCCATCCGTCAGATTGTCGAAGAAACAAAATGGAAATTTCGTTAGTGTTACCTGGGTAAAAAAAATTTTTACCCTACTTTGCCCATCTAATAAAAAAACTAATGCAAATTAGACCTCGAATTAAACAACGCCGTGGGGGACGTTTGAACGACATTATCTTTAAAACATCAAATATTATTAAACATGATATAAAAATATATTTGTTTTATCTCAAATCAAATTTGTTTTATATTTTAAGTTCAAAGTTCATTAATTATATTACTCTTATTAAATGACCCTTTCCTTATCTACTCTGTTGTGTCAATCAATATTTCCGCGTACACAATAAAATTTTAGAGAAATTAACAGATTACTTTTTTTTACCTTACATTTGTGTTATGATTTTTTTTCCCCAGCTAGCAACATTACCCGGCGACTTCACGAATACGCGCGGCGAAAGTAAGCCGGAGTGGGGGAATTTTTGGACACAGTCCGATGTTTTCAAATATAATTCTACGCTCCTTCTGGACTATTCTTAATTCTATGATTAAACCTAAAAAACTAATAAATTTCAATCAACAACACAATAAACATGAATCTTATGCCAAGTAGTCTCGTCCTGCAAATATTCTTCGATTCTATAGTAGCTCTTTCCAAACAGCCTGTGCTTGACAAATCAATTAAAAAAATAAATTGCAAAGCCTGAATTCAGTACCTTGTTGTAAAATCGTATGCAGTTTGATGCAAAATATTTTTTTTTTGAGTAGTAGTAGGCACAACTAGCATATTTTTATTTCGAGTGTTAAACCTATGGAAATCTTTTTCTCTTAAAATCATCAATATTTTTATGTACATACAGCAAGTTTTCATAAATATATTGACTTGTGACTGTCAATATATGAATTTATTTTAACTTATCTCTAAGCCCTGTCAATGCTTGGACTTCCATATTCTCCTCTTTAAAAAGTTCCCCATCTCTGTTGTGCTATGTTATTTAGAGCTATAATTTTCATTCTTTTAAAAAATACGCACTATCCTGGATTCAAACTAAAGATATTAACCCTTTTTTTTATATGATATATTTTGTTGCCCTTTAATAATAAGGAATATTTTTATGTTTTTTAAATATTTTATTTCGCATTTTAATTACAATAAAATAAAAAAGTGCCTTCTACAGAACCTTATACAGAATATTTTATTTTCTCTTTCTTATATTAAACCTGTCTATTTATTATAGGAGCAAAAAAAATATTAACATTCCTTGTAAACCCACGAACAGGCCATGCTTTTGTGGATTTTTTTGTTTACTTTTACTGTTAATATGTATTTAATTGCTATGTAATTACGAACCAAAAAATTTAAAAAATAGTAAGATTCAAAAGTCTGCTTGTGAAAAATCCTTTTTATATTTTACGTCTTTTTGTTCGTTGTTTTGGGTAATTTAGTAAGTCTGGATGCCACTGCTTTCTCCTTTCTTTTATTTCCTTGTCAGATTTCCTGCCCTCGAGTGTCTTGACAAAGGTCTAATATTTCAGACCCGGCAAAGAAAACCAAAGTAGTTTTTCAAGTAGAGATTTGAGCATCCTTCTGTGTCAGAAGTAATACAAAATTTACATAGATGAAGGTACACAGCAGGCTTATTCTATCACAATTTCGTTTCGTAAATTCGTTCTTTCGTCATATATCCATCTCATTCTAACGCAATTAAAAGTATATTTCGCTCTCGTTCCCTCTTATGCGATACAAATATATTCACGAAACGAATTAGTTGCAGCATAAGGCCACAGTACAGGGCGTGCATCTCTTATACACGTATTTGGTAATCTTATCTTTATATTATATGTATTCAATTATAATGTACGTGTGACGTCACAGAACTCCTAAACGGCTTAACCGATTAACGTGCGGATTTTAGCGAAATGTAGATCTTTGCGCTGCGCGTGTTCGTAGATATTAAAAATTTCAATCTAATCTGTAAAAAATAAGTAAGAAGCATACATATTTGTTTCGTGACCAACCAGGGTTGCATTAGATAAGAATGCATGTACGAATAAATGGAAGGATGTTGTTTTTTTTGTGTTTAAAAAAAGTTAGTTTTTGAATGTTTATAAACAACATTCGCTTTTTATAAATCCCAATCAAATTATTTTCTCTAAATTCCTTATAATTTCTGTCGACCTCGTGGTGTAATGGTCCGCGTGTTTGCCTACCACGCAAGAGGTCTCGGGTTCGATTCCCGACATGGTTGATATTAAATATATATATATATATATTTTTATTGCACCACTACAGGCCAGTAGGCCCAATTACAGTGGTGAATTACATCACAGAACACCCAGGCTTGAGAAAAAATCATTTTGATTTTTGTGTTCTCACCGGGAATCGAACCCGGAACCTTCCGAGCGTGAGTCAAGCGTCTTGACCACTACACCACGGAGGCCGCCATTTAAAAGGGTGTTTTCACACTAGAATATTTCATAGTTCCTGGACTGGTACCTGATGCATAAGGCTGATCACCTTACCTTTAAGTTACAAAATTGATCGAGATATGCTGCGATTGGTGTCCCAATCCAGTGCACTATTAGGTGCAGAAAGGAAATGATGATGATGATAATTTATTTATTTTTACTGATTTTTTGGTAATACTAAAATAATATTAACTAATATTCAATACATTTTTAAAAGTCGCATTCATGAATAAAGTGCAGCCCTGTTGGTGAGAAGAGTTTGACATTTGCAAAAAGAATTCTATATTTGAAAAATAATTATTTTATGTTTAAAACTTCAATCATAAACAAGTACGTAGGTACCTACTTAAATTCAACATTTGAATAGAATTCCAAGTACCTACTTATCAATGAAAAGTCTTTTTCCTTTGATCCGGACAGTTTTTGCACGCTCTTACGACCCAATGAGGTATTTTCCTTTTCATTTCTTTTGGATTCGAATTAAATGTCAAGCTCGCGTCAAAACCCGGCTGGTGGTTAAAGCATGACTAAATTCGCGTGGGACTTGAGTTGATTTTCATAATTTTAGAAGGCTCAGGATAAAACTTGGTCTGCCTTTTCTTCATCAAAACGTATTACCGTATTTTTCCGTTGATTTTGGGACTAGAGCAGGGATTTTTGCACGATTTTTATTTGAGCACGATAAAAACTTTTAACCAATCACATGGGGAGATAAAAATAAAAAGTAACTCTTTTACCGAATATGTAAATAGTTCAAAAAAGGCAAAAATAAATAAAATGTGTTCTTATTTCTTCATTAATCATGTTATATTTCATTATTTCATTCGCACGTATGTCACTTAACTCCTCCTGAACGGCTAGGCCGATTTTGTTTTTTTTTTTTCGTGTGCGTTTGAGTGGGGTCTTTGGATGGTTTTGATTCACAATTGGACGTGGTAGGTGACGCTGCGATCTCAATACCAAATGTCACATACTACGAGTATATAGTTTATCGAAAATTCTTATTTTTCGAGATTTTGTATTTGCTGAACCAGCTAATAGCAGGCAAGCCAACGTTTAGGCAGGAAAACGTCTATCAAGTCCGCTAGTAATTAATATATTTACATATTCATGATCTTACTTAGGCTATTTAGGCTGTGCCCATGTTAAACCATAATCATTTACAAGAATAACATTACAACAAAGATGAAGAACATTTTAAGGAAGGAAATATATAAGTCTATGCATTTACAGGGCGTATGACCTTCTTATAATTGGCTGGTTCAAGTGGATACTTTACAAACTGTAACATTCACAATTCTTCCTTTGTTTGACCATCTATATTCCTTTCTATTTTAAACATCTCAATATCACTCCCTATTTATTGTATTGAATGATTCTGAAAAATAAGCCCGTCAATGTACACATATATTTTTGTACGAAAAGTTAAATAAATAAAATATAATATGTTTGAGAGATTTTATCGCTAACTTTACCTTCTCGCCAAACATCAAAAGTAGTTTAACATAAAAAACACATCACGAGTATCGTACATGAAAAAAGCTAGATTACAACACGTCTCGCAGCTACAAAGCGCCGCTGAATAAAACTTTGAAATTCTTATTATTTGTATGTTTTATTGTATCGCGTGTTTCATATTAATGGAAGTAACATTTCATACCTTTAACAATGTTGGTTCAAAGAAAAAAACATCACGAATGCTTTTTCACATAATGGTATCACGCGAAATAACACGAAACATACGCTTATATTTCAATATTTCTTTCGGTGAAACTAAACAGCTTATTATTAAATTTCCATTGTTGTATGTATGATATAAAATGGATAGTGATTTGGCCGGATACCGAATATCCGGCGAGGTATTCGGCCAGAGCGCCAATTATCTGGCCGCCGGATAATTGGCCTACCCTCCCTTCCCGGTGATGTGTAGCTAGTACACATTTTATAAAATATCTCCATAAATGTAATAAAAACTAGGTAAAAAATATTGGTATTATTTCGTTGTACTTTTACGTATCGCTAAAATAATGTATTATTGAATAATACATACTTATTGGGCAAAGAAAAGGCGTTAAATATAAGAAATTGGAGATAAATTACCAATACTATTTTTTTTTTTTTTTAAACTTAGTTTAATTACATTTTGTAATATTTTTTTTTTGTTTAACGTACCTGTGATTAAAGATATAAAAAAACTAAAATAACAAAATCATTTTTCGACAGAACTTTTTAATTTTTATATACCTTTTAATGATTTATTTTTTAAACAATATATTGGCGAGCTCATTGAATAATATTTTTCAATATTTTTAATATTAGTATTATTTTAATATATTTTTTTTTATTATTTTTTTTTTGCACCACAACTTCTCTTCTCGTTTATCTACTGTTTATTATTTAAAGTGTTTGTTTTTACACAATATCTATTTTTTGTAAAGTAAAAGGCACTACGTGCCGTGTTTATTTATAAATAATTAAATAAATAAATAAATACAACCAATGTGTCGCAAGTCACGTCGTATGAAGTAAAAAAAACAAATTTACCATTGTCTTACAACGCTCTTTACGTCCCACTCTCGGTGCTACAAGTATATTCACGTTTGGCTCTCCCATTTTCCGCCCCCCAAAACTGAACCGATTTGGTCAATTTTTTGAGTACCTTTTCTGTTTTTCAAAATTATGCATCATGTTTGTTTACCATTACTAAGCCGGTTAATAAAACTGTTTTTTTGTGGTTTTTTGATAGTCTTAGCCCCCATAATAAACAATTTAGCAAAATGATAGAGACACGCCAATGGAAAATATCTATAGTATGCAAAAATCAATGTTCAAGTGGTTCTAGTAACGGGAATACTTGACAGATCATGGCCTACCCTCTCGTTCATATTCTCAAAGCACTCTTTTAATTCCCATCTGCAATTCCTCCATCTCCATAGTGAACGTATGCGGTTCGACTGAAAAAATATTTTTTATGTTTAATCAGAATTCCAAAGCCTACGTATTTTACAAATCACCGCACGCTGCTGGTTATTTTCCCCTATATTTTCATAAAGCCTATTTATTACGCGTCTGGACGGATAAAGAATACATTTATTTTTATTTTATTGTATTTTTATTTTATTTTTATTTTTATTTCAAACCAATCGACCGGTTATTCGATGAACCCTAATGGATCGGTATATAAATAAGTATTTAAAAAGTGAATCATTTAAAATCTACTATTTATTAAATCTTCTAAGAACAATAATATATTGAGTTTTTCTACGGACATTTCTTGGTGGAACTGCATTTTAATTATAATAATTCAAGAGCAACTTTTATTTTTGTGCCCCAATGTCCAGAATGTTTAGATTAGTCAATTCATCATAATTTGATATGTTTAATAACTAATATGTGAATAATTTAGGAAGTCGGTTATTAAAGTTATCTATGTAGTTATACCTGTGTGGTTTTAATATGGTTTTAATTACCGGTGGTGAAAGCGTTCCGCGGATCGTAGTTGCATATCAAAAATACTTTTCAAAATTACTGCACATCCGGGCTTCCGGAATGTATGCAATAATCTCTTCAGCCTCGGTGTAATTCAGGACCCGATCACAATGGGAAATTAACATTTATCTTAAATTTTATCTACAAAGTAAAATTAAGTTTTCTGTATGAAAAGCAGAACATGCATACATTTTTTCTTCTAAACATGTTCAATTATAGGTTACCGACGAAGATACTTTAAACTGTAGATGCCTAGACTTCAATATTTCCTTCTAGCATGAAAGTAGGCTGAATGCTGTCGAAATTCGATCTCTCAGGCAAATGTGTGGTAAAACGATGTACGATAGATGCGCAAATAATGAGATCTGTACTATATATTATAAGGCTGAGATTAGCACTATCGACAAAATCAAGAAAGGAACTCTGCGTCGGTTTGGACATGTAGAGCGAAAGAACGGCTAAAAATATTTACAGTGCGAATGTTGATGGATGCAGAAATAGAGGAAGACCGAGAAAGACATGGCATGACCAAATCCAACAGATACTTGGAGATGGACATGTCAAAAGTCGGAATAATCCGCACGCGTGCATGAGAAGATGTATGAGTAATGTACAGGAAGCGAGATCAAGTAAAACAGAATTGGATTTCCACATCGCGAAATGAAATGGAATCACAGTGAAGTGGATTAAATCACTACGCCATATCTATCTTGACGTCCTATCACAACATACACAACTTATTCCTCGTATTAGGAGCTGTAGGATCGTGTATGTAGTCATAACCTTTGAAGAGTCTAAAACACAACTGATGAAAGTCCAAAAAAATCGTATCCGTATCCGCGCACTAAGCACAGTGATTGCTAAAAAACATACGAGGTGTTTTCAGAAAATAACGGGAATTTTGAAATTTCGCGGGTTTGGAGAGTCCGATTGGTATTTTTTTTGTTATGTTTGTATTTTATTTTATATATACATGCCCCTGAAATATGCTGAAATTTTCAGCTGTATTTATTGTTTACTTTTTCTGTGGCAGCCGCTAAGATTAGACGTGCTTTTATGAGCTCGGCGATTTTTATTTGTTAAAAAAATGAATCAAAGGATTTGTATCAAATTTTATGTCAAAAATAAATAAAGTATAACATAGTGTGCGAAATGTTAACAAATACCTATAATGAGTCTGCTATGAGTAAAACAAGAGTTTACGAGTGGTATAAGCGTTTCCAAGATGGCCGTGGAGACGTTGAAGATGACGAACGGCCCGGACGCCCCAGCACATCAACAACCGATGAATCTTTAGGTAGACCTTTGATCCATGAGTCCGAGACACTAGCCACAGGACCACAAACCACAATTGCCTTATATCCAAGATCCCGAATCTTGTAAGCCCTGTAGATGCCTAGATATCTATATTCCCTTCTCTAAAATGTTTTACATCTCTGTAGTTATACGTTAGTATAAACAGCTTCCTACGGGGTTAAATTTAGTCCTTGCCTACAAAAATTTGGACAAACTCAACATATTTTGGTAAAATAATACCCATATAACACTTAACTATTGCAATTTTACTTTTTGAAAAAGCGTGGAAAATTCTTTCTGAAAACCTTTATTAGCTTCTGTAAAAAAGATACATTTTGATTCGTGTCCCTTTTCCATTTAAGCAGCGATATGTACAGATGTGCATTTAATTGTATATGTTATATAATTTGCCAAACAACTTGCGCCGATTGATTTGATGCGAATATTGAAGAGAGTTGTTGGTAATTTTATTTTTAATATTTATCTATTATGTTTGTTTTTTTTTTTTGGTTTGTGTTGAGTAGTTTATAGCGCAAAAAAATAGATATCTTCTTTTACTATAATTATGTGACCAATCCACAACACTTTTTTTTTTAAATAAAAACGATTTTCGATTTTTTTGAAACAGCAATTTTTTTTCTATTTTTATTTGATTATTTATTATACCTGGTTCCATATTATATACCCTTGAGTTATTACAGCCAGTTTCCCATATTCATTCACCTTTATAATATTATATAGGATTCTGCAAATGACGGCCATTAAATTGTCCGCAATAAGGGCGCATTTTGCATTCAGTATTTCGTGCCATTCATTCCTTCCCGAATAGCGCGCCATTCAGTTAATGCAAGTAATTCTAGACCGAACGGATGCCCTCCACTATCAAACTTATCTCACATATTCAAATCGCAGACGTTTTAAGAATTTCATAACGAATATTTTTTTTAATAATTATTTAACGTAATGAACTAGATTCGACCCCTCGAGTCATACATTAAATTTAGAACTACAAATAAAAATTGAAAAGAATTTTCACGCTTTGTCTAGTATTAATTCGGTCTGAATCTCACCCGCTTTAATAAAGGTTTCAGCTCAAACTTCACTTAGATCAGTAGACGGAAGAATTAAAGGAGTACATTTGTTCAAACATAGGTAGAATTGAATTTATCAAATTTGAATTTATGTAGGTACCAAGGTACTTGTTTATGGTTGAATTCCGAAACGTACAATAATTAATTTTCAAATATATAATTATTTTTGGAAATGTCAAACTCAGCTCTTTTCACCAACAGGGGTGCACTTTATTTAGGAATGATGAATGCTATTTTCAAAAATGTATTAATGGCAGTTAATATGATTTTAGTATTACCAAAAATCCAGTAAAAATAAATAAATGGGAAGAAATTATAAGGAATGTAAGAAATCAATCTGATTGGGATCTATAAAAAGCGAATGTTGTTTGTAAACATTCAAAAACAAACTTATTTTGCGACCCTGGTAGGTTGATGAAAAAAAAATTGTGCTTCTTACTTTTTTTTACAGATTCGATTGAAAATTTAAATCTCTACAAACACGCGCAGCGCAAAGATCTACATTTCCCTGAAAACTGCACGTAAATCTGTTAAGCCGTTTAGGGAAAGTTCAGTGACATCAGACGTACCGAGGAATATATATATAAAGATAAAATAAAATAAATATAAAACAACATTGTTTTTAACAGCTTTTGTTTCTACCGACCGGTTTCAAAGCTATACAAGCTTCTTCATCAAAAATAATTTCTATTCTATTTTATTTCACAGGGATGACTGAATATTCCAGCGAACATATGTAGCTAAATAATCATAATTTCAATGAAAACACTAGACTAAAAGTTCTAAATGTTGAAAATAAAATATTAAATCACACAACTTAGAAATCTATGATATAAAAAATGCGGTTAATTTAATCAGAGAGAAAAAAAATCACCAAATAAAGAAGATTTCCTTTAGTCCACTCCTGTCTTGTTTTAAAAATCGAACATATGTAGCTAAATAATCATAATCCCAATGAATACACTAGACTAAAAGTTTTGAATATTGAAAATAAAATATTAAACCACACAACTTAGAAATCTAAGATATTAAAAATGCGGTTAATTTAATAAGGCAGAAAAAAAAATTATACCCAATTAAACAAGATTTCCTTTAGTCCACTCCTGTCTGGTTATAAAGATCGTACCCATCTCACTTCACACTTCTTATCTTCAGAAGAACAACATGACAAAAATACTTTATTAGCTCCATATGTTCGATGTATTATTAAGTAATCATTGTGGAAATAAAATTAGATAGAATTCATTATTTCATTATACCTTGATAAAGAAGCCTGTGTAGTTTTGAAACTAGTCGATAGAAAACATAAAAAATATGTGGTTGAAAAGCAAGTTTTTATGTATACACTTGATCATATTAAATAAACACAAAGTTAGTGCTTCATAAATAAATTTTATTAAAATAAATTATTTATTGTATATAAATGGCAAAAGTCTATATAAAAACTATTCTCTATTATATATAATATTTATTTATATACACAGCACGTAGTGACTTTTACTATACAAAAAATACATATTGTATAGAAATAAACACTTAAATACAGTAGATAAAAGAGGAAAAAACGGAAAAAAAGCATAAAAAGTTTATATGTACATATCATATCACAATGGCTTCATTCAATGAACACGAAACATATTGTGTTAAAAAATAATAAGTCATTATAAGGAATAAAAAAATAAATAAAAAAACATTACATGGAATATAAAAATTAAAATGTACGAAAAATGCTCTTTTTAAAAAGTTACTTTAACAAAAAGGACGGGTAGGTATATCTTAAATCATAATAATTACTTAATAAAAAGTACAGGTAGACATATCTTTAATCATAATTACATTGAACAGAAAAATACAAAATTACAAAATCTAATTTTAAGAGAAAAACTGTTTTTTTAATGTTAAAAATAAGAATAAAAAAAAACATGTAAAATATGTTCACTAAAATATACAAAAACTAGGAAAACAGTAAAAAGAAAGCAATTAAAATTTTAAAAATATAGTAAAGGTACATGGCTATAGCTTGACAAATGTAAGTTACAGTTCACCATCTTTGAAATAATGAAAAAGAGTTGTTTTATATAAACTATACTAAAACTAAACTAAAATTAAACTAAAACTATACTGTAAATATATCAACTGAACTGTTTTTTAAATGTCTTCCTCGGCACGGGTTTTCCCAATGACGAATACATTGTCAACTTAATTATATAATGTATTATACAATGTATTTATATAACGTTATTATACAATGTAAAGGAATTGCTTCAAAAATATTTTATGATTTAATGCCAAATATAAAAGACTCGAAATGGAAAACAAATTTTAAAATAAAAATGTGTGCTCATATACATATTCTAGCGAGAGATTTTTTCGAAAAATATATCCAGCATAGTAAACTTATTACTTTTTATAATTGGTAGACATATTATTTATATTCTTATTTTGCATTGCTCACATTGCTTTATTTTGGTTTTTTAATATATATAATTCTTTATTATTTATGTTTAAGTAACATTATGTATTCTTCGCATATATATATATATTTTTTTTAATTTTTATTTATTAATAAATTTATTAAAAATCGAAGCCTTTGAAATGTGGTGCTACAGGCGGATATTAAAAATCTTCTGACTGGATAGAGTTCAAAACGATGATGTTTTTCAACGGATGGAAAAAGATAAAGAGGTACTGAAGACCATAAAGAAAATGAATTTTGAGTACTTTGAGCATGTGATGAGAGGCGAAAAATATAAAATTTTACAAGTCATTCTACAGGGATGGATTGAAGGAAGAAGCAGTGCAGGTAGAAGGCGCATCTCTTGGCTTAAGAACTTGCGCGACTGGTTCCATTGCAGCACTCAGTCTTTGTTCAGGGCAGCTGCCAATAAAGTAAGAATTGCAACAATGATTTCCAACTTCCATCGGGGAGAGGAACCATAAGAAAATGAACAATATTTTTTTATAAATGGTACATGTTTTTTGAAATTCTATACGAATCTACTTTTATACATCTATTAAATGTTATCAATATTACTCTCCGAAAAAAAAAACATTATATATACGAGTACATAAACTTAATATTATTTATTTATTTATTTATTTATTTTTTAATTATTTTACATATTTATTACAGCAATATACAAGTAATTATTTACACAACAAATTAATTTAGTAGTAAAAGTAAGCATACATATTTTTTTTATTTTTGCTGTTGGTTCATCTAAACTGCCTAACTAGGGATAGCTTCCCCGTTCTAAGGCAGTAAATTATGTATTTTTTAATGATATTTAAAAGTATTTACAGTTTTATCATAATGTGTGCTTTTTCAGTCTTAAAGGTAAACAAATGAATATCCAGAGAAAACATAAATAATACCAAAATCTCTATATCCTAAGTCCCAAGTCATTACTAGTAAAACAAGAAATCAGCTTACGTCCTTCTACATCGGACAACAAATTCTCTGACTCCCTCCGACCAATATGGATTAAGAATGCAGTCAACACCTTCCTCAGCCTGGCAATTCCACCACACTTCCACGAAACTGGGATAAGGTTTTATACCCTCGGACCTATATAATATTGCTGCCTTTGAGCTAAAAAAGTATTGACTCCTCTCTGTAGAATCAGATCCTTATTGGAGTGTCTAGTATTATGAACATGACAAACCCTTGCGTATTTCGTATCCCTGTTGAGATGTGTGACCGCTACTGACCTCAATATATACTGTTGACAAATATCCAGCACTTGAAATTCTTTGAAGAGCAAATCACTCGGGTATCGGTATGGTTTTTTTAATATAACTCTTAACGCTGATTTTTGAGCTATAGCTGCTGAAGCCATAGTCGTTTTAGTGCAGCTTCCCCAGCCAATCAGACCATACGTCAGTATTGAATTTACCAATCCATAATACAATTGTTTTAGTTCTTTAATCCTTAGTATATTAATTTAATAACTATTTTTAATTTCTTACATTTGATTAGCTGTGCATTCATAAGTAAGTAGTTTTAGTTTTTTTTTTGTTATACTAGAAATACTTTAAAAGATAAAAAATATCCAACTTAGAACAGGCAGATCCATGTTAGATGGAGACTATCCTAACCAAAGAACGCTCCGTATTTTATTTCTTTCCACAAGCTTTATATAGATTCCCTGGTATTAAATATGTAACATTATATATGCAATAAATTTATCATCATCATCATTCCCTTTCCGCACCTAATGGTGCTTAGAGCACTGCATTAGTACACCAATCGCGGTGTATTTTGATCATTTTTTTGTTACATGTAGGTAAGATGATCAGTCTTACGCTTCAGGCACCAGCCCAGGGACTATGAAATATTCTAGCGTAAAAACACCTATTTAAACAAATTTATCATGTCAACCATGTCGTGAATTGAACTCGAGCCCTCGTGCATGGTAGGCAAACGCGCTGACCGCTACGCCTCAAGGCCGACAGTAAATTTATATTTTTTAAAAAAAAACTAAATTCTTGTGAAGAATCAAATAAAGAAATGATATTGATGTTTTTTGTTGATATTTCTTGATAAAACTCCACAGATAATGATCATGATAAATGAGTATGTAAACTTTCCTGTCAAAAATCAAGTATTGTGCTAACTTTATCTGTTAAAATGTGTATTTCCCACTCTGTTGTATTTCGCCATGTTTCGCCACACCATTGAAATAATAAAAGCTTAATACCAATTTCGGTCCAAGAACTCCCAAAAATTAACTGTTTAGCAAACCAGTTGTAAATATTTATATTTCTGTCCCCTGTTAAAATACTTATTAAATATTATCTCCAAAATATGTAAATAATAGTATAAAAACTGTAAATGTTGTAAACAATTCACCAGTCTTAAAGATGCCTACTCAGGCGAAAGCGCTCGTTGGTCAAAATAATAATAAGTAAAACTAAATCAAGAAGTTTCATTGATAAGTTTATTTTTAATTTTATCATAATCGGTCAATAAAGAAATGTTTAAAAACAACATTGAAATATTTAGGTAAATTAAAAGCACGTTAATATATTTTTGAAATTATAATAAAGTAAAAATCAATCTACCCTGTGTAATTTTAACCTACCTTCATGAATTTAACGATCGTATGAACTAACTAACTAACTAACTAACCATCACGCCATTTCACCAGAGGGGTAGGCAGAGAGGATAGAACGCCACACCACTCTGTCCTGGCACACTTCCTTTGCTTCCTTCACATTCATACATCTTCTCATGCACGCACGTCGATTATTCCGACTTTTCACATGACCACTTTCAAGAATTTGTTGTACTTGATCATGCCATGTCTTTCTCGGCCTTCCTCGACTTCTACAACCAGACACATTCGCATCATAAATCTTTTTAGCCGTTCTTTCATCATTCATTCGCTCCACATGACCGAAATACTCTTTATCGTAATATTTTAATGGGTGGTTGGGAAATTACTTCGCACAAAATTATTATAAAAGTTTTGTTGCTTTAGATCGTTTACATAAGTACAGTTTATTGCATTTTAAATAAATTTGTTTACACTTGCATGAATTAAAAATAATTAAATTATACCGATATTTTACACTGTGGTAAAACATGAAACTTATTTTCAACAAAAATCCCAAATTTTTATTGTTTAAAGTTATGTATGAAAACATTTCTCTGCAATATGCATATTGATTTTTAAAATACAATTATTCTTTCTAAATTAATTTCATATAACAATGTTTAATCTGTCCAAATGCTTGCAGACTGGCTGGATTTGGACATAATCAAACATTGTTGAATTACTACCTGGTAACAGAAGAAGTATAAAAATTGGAATTTTTTTCAGGCGTTGCCTAGTAGGTGATTTGGTTCAGCCCGATGAATCTCACCCGCGTGATAAAGGTTTCAGCTCTTTTATTTCACAAAAGTCAACAGATGGAGGAGTTGAGGAAATGTGGATGTAGAAACATGGGCAGAATGGTGAATGCTACACAGTGTGTAAAGTGGCCACTTAAACCAACCAACGACAGGTCATAAGCCCTGTAAATGCCTGGACTTCCATACTTCCTTCTCAAAAAAATTTTCCCTCTCTGTTTAAATAAATTGAAATAATTAGACGTCTTAGATAATTCACTATAACAATGAGGTATCTTGATTATTTCGCTTATGTAATTAGACAATTCAGTTAGTTCATTAATATTATTGGGAGTCTTGGTTAATCCACTAAAATGTAACTAGGCATCTTGGTTAATTAACAACTTAAATAGGGCATCTTGTTTAATTAACCAACGTTATTAGGTATAATCCACTAATGTAATTAGGTATCTTGGTTAATTCACTAATGTAATTAGGTATCTTGGTTGAAAAATTGGAATTTTTTTCAGGCGTTGCCTAGTAGGTGATTTGGTTCAGCCCGATGAATCTCACCCGCGTGATAAAGGTTTCAGCTCTTTTACTTCACAAAAGTCAACAGATGGACGAGTTGAGGAAATGTAGATGTTAAAACATTGGCAGAATGGTGAATGTTACACAGTGTGTAAAGTGGCCACTTAACCAGCCAACGGCGGGTCATAAACCTAGACTTCCATATTCCCTTCTCAAAAATGTTTTCCCTCTCTGTTGAAATAAATTTAAACAAATTTAAATAACTTCATCGTTATTCGTAGTATGTGATATTTCCCTAATGTAGCGCTTTTTTTAATGCTACCATTTACCTTTTCTTGTGACTCGCTTTGCTGCGCTGCGTGTGTCCCATAAAAAACAGGCTTTAGACCTTGCTGGTTATGACTATGGAGCAGAAATTAATGTACTCGTAGTGATGATGTATTTATGAAGTCCGCGAGTTATGAAACAAACCAGGAATACTTTTTCTGAGTGGTATTCTGGGAAAACGCTCCACGAATTGCAAATATTTAAACAGCGCGCGTTTTATGATCAAACCGGAATGTGCCCCTCAAATGTACAGAACGCCGCCGTTTTATTTTCTTTTTTGTTTGTGCTAACGATCTTTCACCATCATTCTGATTTTTAAGTAGCTTTGTGTAGACACACGTCACTTCTTCAATCTACTACTCTACATTTCTTCATGTTTCATTTTCATGTTGATTTATTCTTATTTTACCAAATTAAAGAGAAAATAGATTTTCCTGCGATTTAAATCAAAGTGGAACTGCTTTTTTTCAGAAGCATTTTGCAGTATTGGGCCCCAGGGTCTTTAACATGCTGGACCCTGGCGTAAAAGCGTCCGTCAGTTATAATATTTATAAGTTAAAATTTAAAATTCGGAGCTCGATTGTTGTGAACTCCTGAATCTCATTAACTTCAAAATACCTAATCGAGTCACTAGAAGTACGGAGTTGTTTGCAACTACGAGTACATACGTGGGTACTAACTATGCACGACACTCTCCGATTCCGCGTTTACATTCCTTAGCCAACAAATTTACTTGTGAAATAGACATTTTTAATACGACAATTATCAATTTTAAATCGTTCTTAAATGCACTGTTTGAAACAAATTATTAAAGTCGTAATAAAACTTTCTTTTTCATACAATTCTTTCTCTGTTTTTGATGTGTATTATTATTATCTTATCTCTTTCTGATATTAATTTATCAAATATTTTTGTGTACCGTATATTATATTATTTTCACATATATGCTTACTGTTAACTAATTTTCATTATTTGTTTTTAACAATAATTTGTTGATACCATTTTTTTTATACTTATAAGTATATGAAAATGTATTTATTTTTTTGTTTGAATTCTTTACAAGTTATTTACAATTTGCTTTTTAATTCAATAACTTTTATTATATCCATATAAAATTATTATTTTCTTTTTTACTATGTAAAGTTTCACTTTTTATTTTGCATGGCAGTATGCTTCTTATTGTTTCTAAATGTATACAAAAAAAGCATTGTTTATCTTTTTAATTTTTACGCACTATGTTTGTACTTAACTGTATATTTTTTGTAAATTCCCCTTGGGCGTATTGTAAAATTAAATAAATAAATAAATAAGAAAATGGCGAGAAAGTGGATAAGGAGTAGACCTTTTCATATCCTGGAAATTATTTTTTTGACTAAAAGATGTGTTGCTTTTAATTGACAAATATCTCCTTATTCTTTTTATTTATGTATTATTTTTACTTTTTATGTTTTGTAATTTATATTTGTTTTAATTTTCTTATTTTTAGCATTTACATTTTTTTCTTTTAATTATAAATGGTTTATTTTCTAATTTATATTTGTGCTTCAATTTTTATTATTTTCGCTATATTTTCTTATTCATATTTGTGTTTCATTTTTTTTAATAACAATGGAATATTTTCTAATTTATATTTATGCTTTAATTTTTGGTATTATCGGTATGTTTTCTTATTTGCATTAATGTTTTCTTTTTAAATTAATAATGGCATATTTTCTAATCTATATTTATGATTCAATTTTTATTATTACCTATAAGTTTTCTAATTTATATTTATGTTTCATTTTTTTAATTATTAATGATATATTTTCTAATTTATATTTATGCTGCAATTTTTATTATTATTGGTATGTTTTCTAATTTATATTTATTTTGAATTTTTTAATATTATTATTTTTATTATTATTTGAATTTTTTGAAGCATCATTTGATGAAATGAAAATTAAAATACATATTAAAAGAAGGTCTTTCCTAAACACAGGAATTAGCTAGCTTCAGGATCTGAAATGTGTGTGTGACCTCTGTATATTTTAAAACTGTGAAATCAATTACCCTTAGAAATAAAAGGTATTATTTATTTTATTTTATAAGGTAATAGGGAAATATTACGTCTTTAAAAATAAATAAATAATAACATAATTATAAGGTTATTTACTATTTCAATTTAATCAAATTATTATTGGTTATACTTAAAAAAGGCAGCGCTACTTCCCTTTGATGGAAAAGGACGACACAATTTTTTTTTTTTATTATTTCATACTCAGAGACCAGCAAACGACAGTGAAATTACATTTCTCCAAATACCCGAAACTGTTTAAAAAACCGTGGATCTTCCTATCGGTTTAACTTATGCTAAAAATTTACTCGTTTAAAATGTTTAATTTCATATTTCGCTATTTTAATTGAACCGAATTGACCAGCAAACGATAGGCCATGAGCCCTAAATATCTTAACACTACCTCAATCCGCTTTAAGAGTTTATCCAATAACAACAAAAGAAGGGGTAGGTAGAGAAGTAGAACACTACTCTCTCATTATACCTCCAAACCTCGCCTTCTCTACATTCACACATATTCTCATGCACGCACGCCGATTAAATAAATGTTATAATAAAATAAATAAAACAACTTTGTTTTTAACCACTAATTTTAATAATAATAAAAAAAATGTAAAAAAAAAATTAGTGGGTAAAAACAAAGTTGTTATATTTATTTTATTATAATGAATAACCACAAACTGCTTCAAATATAAACTTTATATTATAAAATAAATGTTGTTAATAATATTTCAGTGATACGAAATAAATATTTAAAAAATAGTTGTATCTATAGGTTTAGTCTTTAGACATTTAAAAGATAAAGTAATCCAATTCGTCTGAAAAATTCAAAGGCCAAATGATAGACCTTTTCCACGAAAATTTAATTTTCACAAATAAGACGCTTTCTTAAAGGGTTTTTTTTTTAACCTTTCCGAGCCTACAGGTGAAAACAAACCGCTAGTTTCTGAGGAGGGTACCAAAAATACCCCAGCTAAAATGCTATAAACTTGATTTTTCGAAAAGTGTCATGGTAGTGTTTGTAAAACTGTTTCATAATATTTCTAGTTTTTTGAGAAATCCTTACATCTTTTCATAAAATACTGTTGCAAGAGGTTGCTGTGTGACATCGAGCTATTTTCGCTGTGACTCGTTGAACAACACTGATTTAATGTCGCACCACCCGTTGGGAGCGTAATGTATGTAAAATGCGAAGCACGAAATCCAGATTTTTGTGGTTCTGTCGGGAAACATGCACCCAAATAGCAAAAGGCACTCGTGCGAACTGACCAATATATCAAAGATTTTAAAATCATGCATTGTAAGCAAAGCGATGAATTGTAATATTAGCTATTTGCACGGGGGAAAACAACGACCAATGTGCATTACTTTTGAAAGAATTCGGCAGACAAATAATTTAATAATTTTGATACATTCTTAACATTATTATTATCAAAAGTATTAAATCAGTTCAACATTGATTTTTAAGAAAGATGGGCTGGAGGTTGGCCTTATCCAGAGACCAATATACGTATAATGAGTAAGAAACTAGCTTAAATATATCTTCTCTTCAAGACCGTCGAAATAAATCCGACCTTCTAGTCCTATTTCAAATTCTCAACTCACTCTTTGATGCGCCTGAACTACTGAGCTCAATAAAGTTAAATATCCCAACTAGAAACCTCAGATAAAACTTACTCTTTCATACCGATAACCATAGAACTAACTAAAGTTTTCATTACCCAATGCCCAGAATTCTTAGGTTTGCCAACAAACATTCCAGTCTTGATTTCTTTGATAACAAGTTGTCTTCTTTCAAACGATCACTGAATTAAATTGAATTATAAACACCTCTCTTGCGCTTCCAATCCCACCAAGTCTACTTTATACCATTGTGTCTTTCTACTTTCCTTTATAATAATTTTCTATGTATAAATATGTCATTGAAAATGCCCATTGGGCGTATAAATAAATAAATCAAAATTTAATAAAATAAACATTTTGGGGTATTATTATTTAAAAAATTAAATAAGTATGCTGATTCAACCAAAAATCGATTTAAAAAATATGCTACCTGGGGGACCCTTGATACCTTCCTTAGGCCCGGCAGGGTTAAAAAAAATAAAACTAATTCTTGTTTAATGTTCTTTCTGGTTGTATGTATAAGGATAAGATCAATAATCCCATATTTTACAGTAAACGAACAACTGATAGAACCCTATCCTTTTAGAGGACATTGGAATAAGTATTTTAGTAATACCAATAGAACACTGAAATGTTCGCAAACAGAAATCGAACTCTTTAAAATTTTATGTAATAGAACTCCATAAAATATCTCGATAAAACTGAAATTCAAAATAATCGTTTTTCCCCAATGGTCCATTTAACACACATCGTCCAAATCCGCACGACACGATGAAATTACGTTAGATTTTCATTTATTATAATAAATATATATATTTTATTGTACAAACATATTTGTATGTTGGCGGGCGTATTCCTGACTGTACTTTTTATTATCTTTGTTCATTTAATTGATTTATGTTTATTTATATTTATCATACATTTATGCTATAAAATTCATTGAATATTTTTTTTCACAAACGTTTTACTAGTTCTTTAACAATCAATAGCTTTTTAAAATACGAATAATATACTATATAATTCATTCAGTAAAACATCAACATATTTTTTATGTTTTTAGATTAAAAAAAACAAGCAATAAATTAAAGAGAGAAAAAGAGGAGAGATCCCATAACACAAAGGAGAGGTTTCTTTCGACGTGATTTAATTAATGTTCTGAAAAAAAATATTCAGTTGTTTCTCTAATGTAAAAATCCTGTAAAGACCTTGAGTGGAGATTATTCGACCTCATGGTGTATTGGTTAGTGCGTTTGCATGCCAAAAAATAAATAAAAATAATTATAGCACAATAAAAATCAATCCACGTTCTATTGTTTTATCTTATCGTGTGGACTATCGTCTGAAATAGGCTAATCGCTTCCCGTTTAACTGGAAATGGAATGGAAATGACGACTCGCATTACAGAAGAGAAGATAAGAGATTAGCCGATGTTTGTTAAACACAATTAGAATTCAATGTTATCGGTAAAATAATTGTACTATGTTATCGTCTTTCGGGTGATCCATGTATTTTTGAATGTGACGCTTTACATCATAAAAGAAGCCTGATCTAAGGGGGACCATTGGTTAAATCTAAATACGTTAAAAAGCTCGCTTCCTACCTAATAGCCTAATACTTTACGGATTTGGGCTTGGAGGGGGAGATTTAGAAAAATGTGAACTTTCGCTTTCAACACAGTAGCCAGGCTCTTTATTGACCTGGGCTTGGAGGGCGAGAACTATTCAAGGGGACCCGACACAAAATATATTATTCACGGGGACCTGTTACTATAGATCTTCACAGGTTGCAGTGAAGTCAGTAGCTTGTAAAGCACTAACCCCCACCTTTAAGAATAAGAATAGGATCCACGTATTTTTTATTTATTTAACATTAACAAAGTATGTGTTTATTTTATTTTATTTATTTTCAAGTTTTTTTGCTGACATTTGTTACATTTTTTATTATTTGATTATCATTTTATTTGAAAACAAAAAAATCCCACATAGACACGACCTGTGCGCGGGTATACTTAATCTAGAATACATATTGAAATTTACTGTGTAGATGCATTTATGAATATAAAGTTACAAAGTATATTTTATTATTATTTTATTTGCAATTTTACTTTAAATTGTAAGTGATGTTTAAAAGTGTATTGATTTATTTTCATATGTTTATGGTTCTTAATTTTTTTTTTCTTATAATTGTACTCATATATTTTTTTTAAATATCAAAATGGAAACATTTGCGTTCTAATTATTTACTCAAATATTTCGATTTTAGAGCCATTTTCAACGAATTGTAAATAACTCAGTATTAGAAAATGGGAATCAAATTGGGGTAGAGCGGGGTTCGAACCTCAGACTTCTGATCCGAGAGTCCGTAACACTAGCCACGGGACCACAACCCGATTCACTTGTGCTTACGAAGGGATATTTATGAGAGCTTTTACTATATTATATAAAATGGACCCACTTAGTTTAGTCAACATTCCTTTTTTATTACTTTATGACCATAAATTAAATGCTTTAAATTTTGATAGTAAAAAAGTTAAATGCAATATCAACAAATTTAGATAATTGTCTTTCGGTTTCATTGTGATGCAGTCTCTCTTAGAGCGGATTACACACGATCATCCCATAACACGTACCATTATTGTACGTAAAAGTCACCGAATAAATCTATAATATCTGGATTTAAATTCGTATTGGTTAAACGGTTTCAGCAATGGGGAAGATGTTTTTACAGTATTTGGGATACACGAATGAAAATCAAAAGCTGCCATAAAAATATCTGAAAAGCATTAATCGGAGCAATAAAATGAGAACTGTACGGTGTATCTCCCATATTAATCTATAATAGCCTAATCATGCCGGTGAATTTACCAAGATAAAATGCCCAATTATAAAAGGGAATGGACTAAGATGCCTAATAACATTAATAAATTCACCAAGATGTCCAATAGGGTTAGCCGATAATTTTATTTTCCGAATTTTAAAATAAAAGGTGCCTAAAAAGTTGCCTTTTGGATTATTCGGAATGCAAAAAATATCAAAAAAAATATTTGATACTACCTTTGGCCCTCAACCAGAGCTTGAGGTTTTCGAAAAAGTAGATTTTTTTGCGCTAAACCGGCTGTCATTTCGTATTTAAGTAAGAATATCATTCCAATTACATTTTATTATGTGCATTTAACCTTATAAAATAAGCATCTAAGGGCGTAAGTTGCACTTTTTTGTTGTAATACATGGGTAGCATTGTTTTAATGAGCCATTGTTTTCGTCAATATTAGACAGGCGCTCGACGGAATCAGTTCCGCGGGGTGTAAACTTTTTGCATTTCGGTAGTTTTAAAACGTGTTCGAATTTGTAGCGTGATTAAGTTATATCTTTACTAACAAAAAATCAATATAGACAACTAACAAAATGTTTGGACAGTGATAAACTTCAAACCTCGGTGGAGGGTCAAAAGTAGTATGGAATACTTTTTTTAATAATTTTTACGTTCAATGTGATCTAAAACGCACCTTTTTAGACCCCTTTTACTTTGATGTCTAAAATAATAAAAAACTTCATACATCATCGGCCCACTCTAATGTCCGATTACATTAATAAATTAACCAAGATACCTAATTACATTAGTGAATTAACCAAGATACCTAATTACATTAGTGAATTAACCAAGATACCTAATTACATTAGTGGATTATACCTAATAACGTTGGTTAATTAAACAAGATGCCCTATTTAAGTTGTAAATTAACCAAGATGCCGAGTTACATTTTAGTGGATTAACCAAGACTCCCAATAACATTAATGAACTAACTGAATTGTCTAATTACAAAAGCGAAATAACCAAGATACCTCATTGTTATAGTGAATTATCTAAGACGTCTAGATAAATAAACCAAGACGTCTAATTATTTAAATTTATTTTAACAGAGAGGGAAAAAATTTTTGAGAAGGAAGTATGGAAGTCTAGGCATTTACAGGGCTTATGACCTGTCGTTGGTTGGTTTAAGTGGCCATTTTGCACACTGTGTAACATTCACCATTCTGCCCATGTTTAAACATCCACATTTCCTCAACTCCTCCATCTGTTGACTTTTGTGAAGTAAAAGAGCTGAAACCTTTATCACGTGGGTGAGATTCATCCGGCTGAACCAAATCACCTACAAGGCAAGGCCTGAAAACAATTTTCCAATTTTTATACTTCTTCTTTTACCAGGTAGTAAGTCATCAATGTTTGAGTATGTTTAAATGCTTGCAGACTGGCTGGATTTCCTCCCTAGGGAGTTATTCATATGTAAATTAATTTCAACGGAGAGAGGGAAAACAGATGGAAGAGTTTAGGAAATGTGGATGCTGAAACATGGGCAGAATGGTGAATGTTACACAGTGTGTAAAGTGGCCACTTAAACCAGCCAACGACAGGTCATAAGCCCTGTAAATGCCTAGACTTCCACATTTTATTCTCAAAAATGTTTTGCCTCTCTGTTGAAATAAATTTAAATGTGAATAACTCCCTAGGGAGGAAATCCAGCCAGTCTGCAAGCATTTGGACATACTTAAACATTGTCGTCTAATTATATTAGTGAATTTTAAATAAATGCACACATCTAGGCTGAAGAAAACGTTTTTATTTAAATCCTCTGCCATGTGGAGATTTTGATATACGCAAAGTCTGTCAGTTAGCCGGCAACTTCAGCTTCTTCAACTTCTTCCCTACAAATCACGGTTCACGGCCTGTTCAGACGTGAACTGCCTATGAACTATCAGCTCATCTGGGACATGTAAATAAGGGAAGTGTGGTTGCTCTCGAAAAGCGTTCGCACCAGTCAACCGTATTGCCCAAGTTTCGTGGCTATTATCACCGAAGGTTGCTGGACCCGTTGTCTTTTTTTTCTGCATCCATAAAGGCAAACCACACCCTAGAATTCTTCGGAGGCTCCTATTCTCAAATCTCAATAATTTGCTGTTTTTGCCCTTGTGAGGTTCCACGATTCGCATCTGCAACGGGCGTTGTATATACGCCATTTTCACAAATACTGGACGGATAAACGTTCGGGATGTTACGGAGTCCACCCGAAGTGGCTTCGTAAATTGCAGGCGTGTCGGACGGAGATACCTGGCGCGTTATCCAACAAACCGAATTATTTATAGGACACGTATGGCTTAGTTGAGATATTACAATAAAAACGAGAACGTTTACGTTGATTGACGCTAGCAGGCGCTACTCAGAGGCGATTTTGTGGCGTTACGAAATTAAAGAGCGCTAATTAATAACGAGCGTCCGAGTGATTACGAAACATCCCGAACGGGAGACATATTTCTGAGTGATACCGAAGTTTCCAAATGAATAACGCGTCAGGTATTTGCGCAGATATGCAGACGGCATCCGGTTTGGTCAAAAACAATAAAAACAGATGTAACGAATTAAGTTTCTTCTTTGTGTTATTGCAAAGTTACTTCTCTGCGTGATATGTTTTCTAACTTCACTTAAACACTTTGTTCTATACTTATACACCGTTTTTCCAATAGAATATTGCCAACACTCTTTCGCACGAAAAACTTTCGATGTTTTTCACGGTACAGAATAAAACTTCGCATGGGAGACTGGTCCAAAACGATCCCCTCGAAGTAATTTATATTATTTTATTTTCTATTTCATTTTCATTTATTTAGGAAACATGCAGCACGGTTACATAGTTTTATATTTTACACAGTTAGACTTAACTCTAATGGACCAGTGAAGTTTCCATATTATATAATAATTATATTATATAAGGTTATCAATGAAAGTACAAAAAAGAGAAGGAAAAAAAACATAGATGGAAGTTACACAATATTATTTTTGGTATGTGTATATATATTTACATATTTATACACACACAATTCTAGGTTTTATCCCAAGGGGGAGTAGGTATATTAACCTTAACCTCAATATCAAATACATAGATGGCGCTCCAAACGCGCTAGCGAAAGCTTTCCTTGTTTCATGACATATATACAAAAACCAAAAATGTCACCGATATGGATATTCGCTAATAAGCGGAATGGGGAATGTTGTAGAATCTACATAAAAGTGGCCACTTGAACCCAACCTATGACAGGTCATAAGCCCTGTAAACGCTCGAATATCCATAATCTTGAAACAAAAATTCTACCCATCTCTGTAGTGATATAAATAATAGATGGAAGTTGTTTAAAAATTATAATTAATGTAAAAAAAGTGGTTTAAAAGTTCGTAGCTAGAAGAATTTTTTTTTGTAAAACTAATAAAAAGGTAAGAATTAAAATGAAGAGTGAAAAACAGATGAAGATAGCGTTCGTAATTGAGGCCCAGGTGGTTGATGGTTAGGTTGCCAGGGTAGAAAAAATAGTTTTCAATAAATGCAAAAAAGAAAACGTTTTAAATAATACAGCCAACGACACGCAATTAATATTAGCGGTAACAAAGCGTTACGCCATCGCAACTGGCGGAATATTTTAGTAGCGTTTGTCCCAGTTAAAGGATTCGCGTTGTTTCACAATATTTTATATTACAAAAATGCTGTCAGATTTGCATACGTTAATTTTTTTTATGTTTGTCGCAGTTGACTTGTAGGTAATGGCGCTGAGTTGGGGTTTGCTGGGCCCGAAGCATGTGTCAAATCGTCAAACAGCCCAAGCGGCCGTTTGATACAATTTCACTTAAAATGTTGATTTATTTATTTTCAATTCACAAACAGTAAAAAAATATCACAAGATTAATACAATGTATAAAATAAAAAATAAGAACACTTAACATCTTTCACCAATTATATGTTTCCAATAGTCACAAAAGAAAAATTAAAAATTGTGTATAGACCAAAATTTAGTTTTCATTATATGTTATTAAAGCAGTTTATTTGAATTTATATAAGATTAATTTTAATAAAATTTAATTAAAGATAGATGCAATTTATACAATCGAATATCATTTTACTAGATTATTAATAATGTCTCGTAGTAGTAATAATAGTCACAATGAAATAAAATAAATAAAAAACAATGCGTACCCTTATTTGGTGTATCCGTTTTATTATTGCAGATGTTAGGGTGAGTATATATATTTAGGGTGTGTGTATATGTGTATGGGTGTGTGAGTATTGTGTGCATGCGAGAGTGTGTAGTGAATATAAGTGGACTTATTGATCAATGATTATTTAAAAAAAAAACTGTTTTTTTTTTCAAAAACCTTAATGAAGAAACCTATCTAACCACCTTATCGATCGATGTAAAATTGTTGAGATTGTTTAGAAGGCTCCGGCCTAAAATCCAAATTTAAAAATATGTAAAAAAAAATGTGTATTATTTTGCTGGTTGTTGAGGTTAACGCTCCTACTCCAGTTGGAGATTGACATAAGAAACAAGGTTAGCGTTCAATGTGTATTTATTACACAGGGAATAAGATCCAGCTCTTAGTTTTTTTTTTTTTTTTTTAATAGAAAAATAAATATTTGCGTTCTTATGATTTACCAAAATATTTCATTTTAAGGCCCATTTTCAACGAGTTGTAAATAAATCTCTATTGAAAAATATTTTTGTCGGCCTCGTGGTAAAATGGTCAGCGCGTTTGCCTACCATGCAAGAGGTCTCGGGTTCGATTCCCGACATGGTTTATATGAAATATTAATTTAAAAGAGTGTCTTCACACTAGAATATTTCGTAGTCCCTGGGACTGGTACCTGACGCGTAAGACTGACCATCTTAACTTCATGAAAAAAATTTATCGAGATATGCTGCGATTGGTTACCAATGCAGTGCCCTATGCACCATTAGGTTCAGAAAGAGAATGATTATTAAAAAATGGGAATCAAGTTGGGGTTGAGTGGGATTCGAACCACGGACCTTTGAGCCGTGAGTCCGAGACTAGCCATGAGACCACAACCTGTGCGGATAACGAGGATGATGAGGTAAACTGACTGACTTGCGCTACCACGCCCTGTGGTCATCTTAATGGCCGAATTCATTGTTCTCCATGTCTCCATGGCGGGAATGAAGTTAATGTACTCCAGGACGTTGATCTGGATACGCTATCCGATTTTGCTATTGAGTTTACGCCATGCATGCTATACTAGTGGTTTCGCAGAAAACAAGCAGTTAACAAAAAAGTCATTTAACAAATATGTTTCCTGGATTAGCCTAGATACCAGGGGCGAACCGTGTATAGAAGCGATTATGCGCAGCTTACCATTATATTTGAGTAACCACAATAATGTTTTACTGTAACTTTATTTATAGAAAAACAAATAAATAATTACTATCCATTTTAAATAATTTCCACCGTTTGTATTTTTATCCTAATATAAATATTAATATCAATAAAGCGCGCCCAGCGCCTTCGATGAGGCAAAAAACTAGCTGATTATTCCAGCTTATTTTTTCATACAAATAAGTATACTATATTTTGAATGTCGTAACCCCAATGCGGGTTTTTTCTTCTAGATTAAACTTGCAGATTACACAAATTATTTGAAGATTCTTGATTTGGAAAACAGTATTTCAAACAGTTTTTCTTAAGGGCTATTTTTCTTTGAGATATACTTTTTACATAAGACCATTATTACTTTATGCGTCTAATTATTTCTAGAACAATTCGACCAGTTGACATTACCTAATATCGACTGAATTCATAGTGCTATTTTTTATTCATTTTTTAATGAGTTATGTTTTAAAGCAATGGATAATATATTTATATAATATAATATATATTACGAAGTTACGTCGCTTGAGTTGATTTCATGGATAAAAGTTGTTGTATCACCCAGAACCACAGAAAAATATCAATTTATAGTATATATTACTTACATTTTATTATGTACCTTCTATGTAGGTACAAAAATATGATATTTTTTTAAAGCTTACCTGTAAATAAAATCACCATTCGCCACTGCTAGATGCTAGATGCTCTTATGCCCAGCTCTTATGCCCAGAAAGATTAAATAAATATTTTATATGAATCACGTGAAAATATTAAATGCTTCTTGATACTTGGTAATCGCGATGGTAACCTTTCCTTCAGGGAGGGTTACCTTTCTTTTTTCATTAAATCCGTCAGTACTGAAAACCTTTTTGGGTTATCCTCCGATCAATAGACTACAGTTTTTATCAGGTCATAGTCAATTTCACGACAAATTATTTGTTTTTATACTGTCGATTCCCCTGTGTGCTGCTGCGGATATCCTAATCAATCTTTTGAACAAATCCCGTGGTTTTGTCCCTTTCCCTTTCTCTGTTGTTACCGAATGGACCTTCTCGCTACTATCCATGGGCCTGTTATGGGTTCTGCTGTATATAGAGATCTGGTGGCTTCCAAAAAAAAAATTCTTTCGACGAATGGATCATGTCCAATCATTTTTATTATTATTTTTTTTAATCATACATATACATACATATTTAAAAAAATAAAAAATAATAATGTATCCCAAACTCTATGAGGCCAGGGCCCTGTGTTGAGTTGGGATACAACATAATGGAAAGTGGAAGCGCGCTTATAATTAAATACTAGAAAAAAAAATATTATGACATAAGCGCACATATTATATTTCAAGGGGCATCTGGACAACACGCTTAATAGTATATAAATCTATGCAATATCTCGCAGCAGTCTCCGGCAATGGTCTCTTCCCTCAGACAAGATCCAGACTTGTACACTCTTTCTAAAAATGGGTTTCGTTTTGTAGAACTTAATATGTTCATCCAGGACATTAAACACTCTTGGGGTCACAAAAAAGATTTTCCTCCGAGCAAACTTCGTACGTGTTTTTGGAATTAAATAATTCAAATTATAGGAAAACCTCGTACCATTCTGCTGGGATCGACTCGTGTAGCCGCATGACTAGAAATGTGTCAATGAACCTTTATTTAATCCCAGTCAGTGAAAAATTTACTTCCCTCTTTTCTCAATCCAATAAAGTGCATATTAAGTACTCCTGGATTACTTTGTTTTAACACAAAAATGATAAGGTTACCAGATTACACAGAGCTCCTTCGGGTAGCTTTTCTCACTGGGCAACGAGCAATATGTGTATGTAGGCCCCGCCAAGGAGACTTAAGTCCTCAGATGCGGTATGTGTTGGGCTAACTGTCAAAGACCCCGAGACCTCTTGCATGGTACCCAAACGCGCCGATTAATAATCACTACACTTTCTGTTAGTGACATGTAAAATCACAGTTTCTACTTCAAGTGTTGGTTATGAATACTAAGTTAATGAGAAGTATGAGCGATTAAACGATTGCTAACATGCTAAAGCTCCTGGTCGATCCTTGGTGTCGAGGCGGTCACGCGAGCGCCATTTTGTCATCAGCCTTCACCCTTTACCCTTTCTGTCACGCAATCTGTTGCGCGTGAAATATAACATTAAGTACCTTAATAATAAGGTCGATCGAGCACATTGCTTCATTGTAAAGGCACCGTCACAAATCACAAATTTCCATCAGGTAATTTATCAATCTTTCGGAAGGTGATTTAGATTTGAGGAAAATTGGTAAAGTCTCTAAAGAGGATTCTCCGTGCGTGAGGTAAGCGTCTTGGCAACACTATTTAGGTCCTAGACATATGCACTAGAAACGAAATGTCTGTATTAAATTATTTATTGACAATTCTTGATAGAATTTCATTGTTATGGTGTAATAACTTATATTTTATATATATAAATCTTCTGTACGTTTGATGTCACTGAACTCTTCCTAAACGGCTTAACCGATTTACGTGCGGTTTTCAGAGAAATATAGACCTTTGGGTTGTGCGTGTTCGTAGATATTAAAATCTTCAATCTAATATGTAAAAAATAAGTATGGAGCATAAATGTTTAATTCATCGATCTACCAGGGCATTCTCCTCGAATGCATTTACAAAAAAATAGAAAGATTTTGTTTTTTTGTGTATAAAAAAAGTTTCTTTTTGAATGATTACAAACAGCATTTGTTTTTTTTTGTGAATCTCAATCAGACAGATTATTTCCTTTAATTCCTTATAATTTCTACCCATTTATTTATTTTTTATTGGATTTTTGGTAATACTAAAATAATATTAAATTCAGTACATTTAAAAAAATCGTATTCCTACATAAGTACACCCCTCTGTTGGTGAGAAGACCGGAGTTTAACGTTTGCAAAAAGAATGCCATATTTGAAAAAAATATTTATTTTATGTTTTGGAATTCAAACATAAACAAGTACCTTGGTACCTACTTAAATTCAATATCTGAATATTATAATTTATTTGTTTTGTAATTTCATCACAAACATAAACCTAGATACCTATTTATCAATGAAGAGTATATTCCAAACTAATAGCAGGCAAGTCAACGTTCGGGCAGAACAACATCTGTCGGGTCAGCTAGTTTACATATAAGTTATTGATTAAAAATAATTGGTACACTTCCACTTATTAGTTTGACTAATTGGCGCTTTCACCCTCGAATAGGCATCTTCAGACTGGTGAATATTATAAAATAAGTTGGAAGAGATACAATACGCAATATTTCAATGGAAGAGAGTGGGACAAATTATTGAAACATGTGTTGGCGGTGTACTTTAAGAGAGGATTCTATTATATAAAAAACATTTACTGTTTTATTACAGTGTACAGGGTCCTACTAAAGGGGCTAATAAGGGTTAGTTTTTTTTAATTCTATCTGCTGATTTATTAAAATCCTATCGCTATAAATCAGCAGATAGAATTCAAAAACTCACCCTTATTAGCCCCCTTAATTGAACCCTGTACATTGTAATAAAACGGTAAATGTTTTTCATAGAATATAATCCTCTCTTACAGTACACCGCCAACACATGTTAAATAACTTATACGTAAATATAAGTTATTACATCATTAAAATAGCTGTCTTAGATTCCGCAAATTCCAAAGTAAACAAACGGACACATTATTTATTTTGTAATTTACATTTTATTTTTAGGATCATTTACACATTAACATAAAAATATTTCATGTTATTCATTGAACATTTTTAAAGCATTAATTTTGTGGTCGAACGTTTTACTAAATGTAGTCAAATATTCGTATATAACCACGTACCTTTCGACTTTTCTATGTCTACCGGTTTCGATAACTCAGAACACTTGTCTCTTCGTCAGAACACCAACTACACCAACACACAAAACCCACTGTACACATCACCATAGTTGCTGTACAAAAATATATAACCAAAACGACATGCATTTTAATAAGCAACCCTTGTATTTATTAGGTTAAAGATTACGGTAACCTTACAGTGCAAGGGTTGCTTATTAAAATGCATCTCGTGTTGGTTTTATATTTTTGTTCAACAACTATGGTGAATTTGTTTCGTGGGTTTTGCATGTTAGTGTAATTAGTGTCCTGACGGAGAGACGGGTTCGTCTCGAAACCGGTAGATATATAAAAGTCGGTATGTGGTTATATACAAATGTTTAATTACATTTAACAAATATTTCGTGGGTAACATTGGATAGACTTGTAGGTACTAAGCACTTTCTAATTAACAATGTTTTTAAATAGCAGGATGGGCATAACGGTGAATGTTACACAGTGTGTAAAGTAGGCACTGAAACCAGCCAATGAAAGGTCATCAGCTCTGTAAATGCCAAGACTTCCATGTTCCCTTCTCTAAAAATATTTTCCCTCTGTTGCAACCAATTTAGATCTAAATAACTCTCTAGGGAAGAAATCCAGCCTGTCTCCAAAAATTTAGGCATACTTAACACATTAATAAAAATCACTTAAATGTTTTTCCCGACGCTGACTGATGCAGCAAACTTCCGTCGTCATCACCAAAGTACTTTCGACACGACCCAAATCTTTACCAGACACGGAGCTATGAGAAGTTACCTACAAAGGTTTAAATTAAGGAATGAGGACTATTGCCCATGCGATGATATTTCTTCACAGAGTATCGACCATCTGTTATTTCAGTGCCCATTTTTCAGTTTACAACGCCATAATCTTGAAGCATAATACAGGAAAGATGAAATATCCCCAACAGACATTCACACTGTCGTTAAAAGTAGTTATCACGCGCCATTGTTCTTGGACTTTGCAACAATGGTGATTGGACTCATAAAGGTAATAAACCAAAATCAGTGATCGAACATCCCATTTCCAAGATAAACAAAAACGATTTTTTTCCCGAGTACCTTCGCCTTGTACATGACACGTAAGGCTACCAAATACAGGGGTCCAAATATATATTTTTTCAATTAAAAAGAAAAACATTGTTAAATGTTTGTTATTTAGATAACAAAGTACATAAGATCAATAAAATCTTATCAATTTAACTCATTTTCATTGCGGTGAATATTTGTTTCCTACGCTTATATTTTCTTTGAGGATTTAGATTTGTTTCCCAGCATACGGATTTGTTTACCTTTAAGATCAGATGGCGTTCCCAGTACGGTACCGATAAGTTTATTTGTTTTGATGGTTTGATGATCTTGTTCCGAAAATTGAGAAATACGTGTGCCTGAAACCTGGGTTCCCTGTTTGTTTACTTTTATTCAAATTTGAAAGACTAAGTACAAAAATGAATAATGTTGGCGATATTTCTTGCGAATTGAAATCACCCCGTTCCAAATATAACAAATTCACAGTATGTCTATTATTATTATTATGATTATGGATAACTTATATAGCACTATTTTCGTAATATTATACTTCAAATATAGTGCAGGCAATTGGTAAAATAATCCAAAGTAGGGATTAAAATGCTGAACACTCTTCTAGTAGAACGGAAGGCCCGTTGACTGCTGCAAACAGGCCGGCTTCTCCTGAAGAGTTGTAAGTGGTTTCCTCTCCACATGAACAAATGCTAAGAAGTTCCCGATTGGTCCACATAAGTATACCCCTCCTGATCCTAACAGTTTAGATAAATTGAACGTAGTTATGCTAAAAGCAGCCAGTTCAAGATTTTGAAAAAATTATATATCAATGTTATCGGGTGCAGTAAGGTCAATTCTATGTTCCGCTAAAAACAGCCAGACCGCTTTCATACAAATAAACTGTATTAATTACCTTCTGAAAATGGTGTGATTAGAAAAACGGCATTTTCCAATTTCCAAAAAACACCCCCAGCACTAGAAAAATCTTACGGTTCTCAAAAAATTATTGAAACTGGTCACATAATTAGATTCTTGTTTGTCATAAAAATATTCAAAAAAACTAATGTTTTCATTGTTTATCATTTGTTAAAGTCAAGAGCATTCCAACTGTTGAGTAGACTTGATTAATCAGTCTTTTTTCAGGAGCTATTATCTTAGTTTCACTTTTCTATGGCTGGCTGCTTTCTACAAAACTACGGTCAATTTAATGAAAATTAATTGCAGAAAAATCCACCTTTTTATATATAAACCTTGTTTATTATAAGCAAGGTAAATAATAAAGCAACTCCCATATAAAAAAAGTATAATACTTCAAGGGTGCTTATATAATGATTCTAATGATAAATAAATTTAATTGAAGCTTTTAAATTTGTGATTTAATTAAAACGACTTATTTTGTTATCACATGCTACGGATTTATTCAAATTTATTCAAGTCTATGCATAATACAACGGGATGGCAGTGGCGAATATTCTAAAAAAGCGATTATGCGCAGCTTACCATTATATTTGACTATCAGTACCAATGTTTTATGGAATTTTCAATTACAGAAAAACAAACAAATAGTCGTTATTTTTTTTTATATAAATCATTTCCATTGTTCGTATTGTTCTCCGAATATTAATAAAACACGCCCAGCGCCAGAAGTAAATCGTGAAACTGCTCTATTATTCTTGCTTATTTCTTCATACAAATAAGTATAATATAATTTGAACGTCTTTTGTTATTTATTTATCAAACGCATACAAAAATTAACATATAAATTATCAAGTCCTACTGAACTGCATGAAATGCAGTTCATCAGCAGATGCTTATAGTTCAGTTCTAATAACAACAACAACAACAACAACAAACCATCACGCCGTTTCCCCGTAGGGGTAGGCAGAGAGGATAGAACGCCATAACACTCTATCTTGGCATACAGACCTCGCTGCCTCTACATTCATACATCTTCTTATGCACGCACGCCGATTATTCCTACTTTTGACATGTCCATCTTCAAGTATTTGATGGACTTTATCGTGCCATGTCTTTCTCGGTCTTCCTCGTTTTCTGCATCCATCAACATTTGCATCGTAGATCCTTTTAGCCGTTCTTTCGCTGTCCATTCGCTCTACATGTCCAAACCAACGCAGCACCCCTTTCTTGATTCTGTCAATAATGCATGTCTCAGCCTTACATACTTCACGGATCTCGACATTTGTGCACCTATCATACATCGTTTTACCACACATTCGCCTGAGGGTTTGCATTTTGACAGCATTCAACCTACTTTCATCATTATTTTTCCAATTCCATACTTCGCTCCCATACATTAGAGTTGGAACTAGAACTCCATTGTGATCTGCTAGTTTAGCCTCCTGCGATAAAAATTTGTTTGCCAAAGTAGATTTTAGTGCACCGTTCACCCTGTTCCCGGCACTCACCCTCCTTTCAATATCTTTATCGGCCTTTCCGTCCCTAGTAAACATACTTCCCAGGTACACAAATTCTTCTACCTGATTCAGAATATCTCCGTTCACGCTGATCTCACATTTAGTTATATTTTCATCCCTTTCAAAAACCATCACTTTCGATTTATCAACATTCATAAGCAAATCGCTTTTCTTGCATACATCGTAGACTTTTGTTACCAAGAATTGAAGGTCTTCTTTGCTGCTGGCAAGAAGCACGGCATCATCCGCATACAGAAGACAGTTAACAGATAACTGGTATAAACCATTCATTTTTGCTCCCATTCTTAAATCTTTCAGTTCTTTCATACAGTTATCGATGTATATGTTGAACAACCATGGTGACATTACACATCCCTGTTTGACTCCTTTCGGAATATTAAACCACGATGTGAATGACCCATTCACCTTCACACATGCTGTGCTGTCCTTATACAGTGACGCAATAGCCCTTGTCAGGTTACCATTTACTCCATACTCCGATAAAACCTTCCACAATTTCTCTCTGTCAACTCTATCAAATGCCATAATTACATAATCTTATCTCTTCAATTCTATTAACATTTAAAAACTCTTATCTTACCATGGAAAAACAAGAAAATATGTTCATCAAAAATCAAAAAATAAAAAAAATAAAAAAATACCAAATAAAAAAGAAAAACACAAAAAAAAATCAATCTAAAAAACCAAGTTCTAAAAGTCAGATTCTCAGTAGACGTCTTTCTCTTGAGCCAGATAAGTTTTTTTGATATTAAACTCGATAGTTTTATATCACTCGTCGATGGGAGGAGTGCTATCCTGAAACTGTAGTAGTGTTCTTGTAAAATAATAAAAACTGTGAAACACTAATAACAAAGTTTTAGTTTCATAATAATTTATAATGAAGTGTTACGAAGTAAATGCCGATTAAATTGACAATTAAAGGCATAAATTCAATGAATAAATTATTTTTTTCTAGGCGTTTTTTGGTTTGTTATTATGTTATACATATAACTTATATGTGTCAGTTCTTTAGCATATTTTGAAATCTATTCAGCACGCTATAGAAACCTTAACTTATTGACTTAAAAAATAAAATTAAAGTTAAATTCTAAAAAGGAATTACAAATATATAAATATGTAATATCTTACAAGAATCAAGAGCCATAAGATGCACCCGAGTACAGTCGAACGTAATCTGACACATCCCGACAGCAGGTTTCGACTGAGCCGAAAATTCGGCGCATTTTGGGCCGAAACTGAAACCGCGACCTGGCCGAAATCGAAACAGAAATATCCATCGGTCACTACAAGAGAAAGTAAAAAGTACATGAGAATGGCAATTTATTTGAGAACAATCTACACTTCTTGCTCTAAATCTTTATATCGTTGAATGACAAGATAAATGAGAAAAAGGATCAATAAATGATAGAAGAGGGTAGAACGTGATTGAATGATGTCTATATTGAAAGTGTTTTTTTCATTTATTTACTATTGTGTAGATAAATTAAGTTTGCAATACAATAAATGAACTCCTTAACACAGAAAATGTTATCAACTAGAGTGGCGCTTCGATGTCCTCCCACTTTTCCATCTGAGACATTGTTCCTATGGGGAAATTCAGTGTTTTAAATAAAAACATATATTTTTTAATAGACTATTGAACAAATCCAAAAATTAAAAAAAAAATAGGTATCGTATTATCAGCGCTCTGATGTTTGAAAGTTTTGTATTTCTGATGTTAATCCGCGTGTGACGCTCAAGTTATCTTCCGCTTCTTCTCGGATAGTTCTGTCGATTGGTCCGTTGACGGTAAGCACGCAGGAAATCTTCCACAACTCTTTTATCGTTCGTTATTACGTCGTTCAAAGCAGTGTCGTGCAATTTCAAAAAACTTTGCCGTAAAATTTAATGCTCTAATTTTTACCACACTTTATGAAGTAGAAGAATTTGTATATCTGGGTAGTGTGTTTTTAAGAGATGGACGAGTAGAAAAAGATGTTGAAAGCAGAGTGAATGCGGGCAACAAAATTAACGGAGCACTAAGCACAGTAGTTGCTAATAAGAATATGTCAATCGAAGCTAAACTGGCAGTGCACAACGGAGTTTTAGTCCCAACACTTACGTATGGAAGTGAAACATGGAACTGGCAGAGGAAGGATGAAAGCCGAGTGAACGCGGTTGAAATGCGATCTCTGCGACGAATGTGTGGGAAATCAATGTATGACAGGGTTACGAATGATGAAATCAGGCGAGAGTGTAAATCTGAGTCAAGTATAATTGATAAGATTAAGAAAGGGTCTCTGAGATGGTTTGGCCACGTAGAACGAATGGACGTCGAAAGAATGGTAAAACAAGTGTAAATGGCGAAGATGAACGGTAAAGTGAGACGAGGACGACCATGAAAGACGTGGCATGATCAGATAAACCAAAATCTTAAGTCTGGTCATGTCAAAAGCAGACAGAACCGAACGGCATGTATGACAAGATATATGAATGAGGAAGAAGGTAGGAATATATGCCAGGGTAGACGTGTGTGGCGGTCCATTCTCTCAGCCTACCCCTACGGGGAAATGGCGTGATGGTAGTAGTAGTAGTAGCTTTATGAAACATTTTTTGTGTCCAATTTCCCATAGGGCTGAATTTGTGAAGGCACTGAACATTAGACAATTTAAAAAAGTCATTGACACATTTCCGATCATGCGGTTACAAGAGGAGATCCCAGCAGACTGCTCGTACGAGGTTTTCCTTTAATTTGAATACCAAAAACATGTACTACTTTTGCTCAGGAAATTTCATTGATCATGAAATAAAATATTACAATATTATTTACTGAATATTTATTTTTTCAGAAGACAGCCCGGACCTGGATAGAAGCGACCTTCCAGAAAAGGGAGTGTATCAAGTTCATCCCTAGTTCCAAAGACGAGCACAGGTTAGTTATTTTTTACTCTTAACGAGCGCTGAATAATTGTGTCATACGATTGTGCCTAGTTGAAAAAAAATTGTTTTACATTTTGTAAAATGTTTCCCTCGGCACGGGACAGTGAGGGAACATTATTTTGTATAAGAAAAGAATACAAACAATGTAAAAGTATAAATAAATATAGCATAATCTAGGCGGAAATGGCAAGTGTGACATCGCGATTCAGGAGAGACAACACCGCTTGCTTCTTAAATGCCTGCTTTTGCTGTAGGAACACATCGACAGTACCGTTTAGTGAGATTTTGTTCTCTGTGCTGAGGATCCTTGGCAGTGGGAAAAAGAATCCGATGTTAGTTTTATAATTTCCCACAACAAAGACAGGATTGGTACGCAAGTTACGGCGAGGTACATTAAGGTTTATCTGCGCGAGGATATCATGGGCATCTATACAGTTAGATATTAATTTGTGCAAGAATATCAAACCAGTCAAAATCCTTCTGAATTCTAAACTAAAGATATGAAAGTACTCTAGACGATCATAATAGTTGATTATGAAAGTATTTGATCCGATTCTAAATATTAACGATTTAAAAAATTTACTTTCCACCAAAAAAAATTGCTGAACATTTGACGTTTGGATTTGCATCCGTCTGCTTCCGAGGTACAGATTTATTTATTTATTTACGGATATTGTCCATTTTAACATTTTATGGATGTATATCACAATATAAGGGTAGTTAAAAACATTAAAATGAATAAAAGAAGGCTTGACAAACGTAAGGGACATAGAGACAAGATCTGGGCCCCGATCGCAATGGGAAGTTAACAGAGTTGTCTTCGACTGTCCATAAAGAAAAGCCGATATTTGTGTACGAAAATGAGTATTTTTCCATAAAAATTAAAAGTATCTTCGTCGGTATCCTATCTTATTTTATTTTTATTTTTATTTATTAAGGAAAAAAAAACAGTTATTATATAAGAATACAAAATAGAAAAAAATGTACATACATCCAGTTAAAGTTTTTCACAAATATAATGAGAGAACATGTTACACAGTAAAGAGAAAAATAATATATTATAAAAGACATGAGAAAAAAAAGAGGGTTAAGGGATGAGGAAATAGAGTGGAGGAGTGGAGGGGAGGGATTTTCATAATATAGTTGACCAATTCTAAATTTGTGTATTATAATAAAATAAACATAATTAAAGGAACATATACACATAACATTTGTTAACATTCCATTGTAATCATTGTAAGGGCCCTTGACTATTTATTTTAATGTGTTCACATTTTTTTTTAAATCCAACTAAACAAACCAGCCGACAGAGAAAAGCCCGTTTCACACATATCATCTCAATTTAAACGGTACAGTTAAATTATAGTGGATTGACATGTATTAGATTCGTTAGCACCTATTTAAATTTGATAATATTTATATTTTCTTTTTTTTTATAAAACTCCATAGTTAATGGCTTTAATTAAAATATTTAAAAAACGCCTCGGTTTATAATGCAATAGAGAAGGGAGGGACTAGGGAGGAAATCCATAATGTCTCCAAACATTTGGACATACTCAAAACATTCTTACATGTTCATTTATTTGAATTTAGTAAAATTCAACCAAATAATATAAAATAATTTCCCAAGAACTCAACAAATTTTGCCCAAAGGCAGTTTTGTAATATTTATAGCATATCTTTGAACAAAATTACTACGTAATACTAAACTTGCGCCTAAAAAATAACACTCCTGTATTTACTTATTCAAAGGTTAAATGAACTTAAAGTTCAAATTAAAATTATTATGTTTATTTCTTAAACTTTTTCTTTCTATCCAAAAACATCCGCGCGTCACGGAGCTGTGTAGTCATTACGCAAAAAATAGAGATTTTAAATCGGAAAAATGTAATATTCTTAGGCAATCGCTTTAATTATTTATTGTTCAAAAGTGAAAATATTTTTTATCTAATTGCTAACAACATAAAAAAAACATTCGTAGATGCTCGCAGCGCGGGCGAAAGAACCCCCTCTGATGAACGTCGAGGAACTACTAAGGCCCGCTTGTTTGATCTTTAGTTTAATTTACCAACGATTTCGGTTTTACTATCGTTCTACTATCAGTGCGTTGTTTCTCTCGCATTACTTTAAATTCAGTAAAATGTAACCACTGGTTTTTCGATTCCATAGCTCGAAAATTGAAAATTATACTTAACATATTTTTAACACATGGTTACACTGTAAAATGTGACTTTGTAAACGTCAAAACTGCGAACAAATTTAAACACGTGACAACATGACATGGTAGTGAGTAAACGCAACAAAATAACATCGGTAAACAGAATCTTATGATAATTTAAAAAAAACTATTTAATGAAATAAAAACCGAACTACAATTACAATATTATAGTTTCTTATTTGAAAACAAGAATGATAAGAAAAATTAAATGAGAACTAAAATACTGTCAATGCAACAAGATAGCAAATTTTAGCTCTGGAATATGAAAATGTAGGTATATAATATAATATGTATATATTCTTTGTTCATGCCATTATTTATAATGTATAAAAATATCCACAACATTTTTAAAAAGTTAAACCGAATATTTTTTCAAAAAGAAGACAAGATTTGACTGCCACGAAGTTGTCCGTCCGAGGTTTGGTGGAATAACAAAATGTTTTTGTTTTCTTGACAATAAGTACAAAATTTTATCATTGAAAGAACCCTCCGATTTATATTGATCAACATAAGCATAATCCATTACCATTCGTAAATAAAAACAATACTGAGAGCCGTGAGCAAATAACGACAACCGGTAAATGTAAAAAAAATGACGCCATCTTGATTAATCTACTATAGTAAAACGTTTTACTCGCCAACATTGGCGGGTAAAATTTTTAACTAATGGTTAAGACTTTTATTATCCACCGTTAGTGACTAGATAAAACAACCCATTTTGTCCGTTTTTAACTATTACTACAGATCTTTTACTATTACTAACGATCAAACATCTGGGCCTAACTGACGTCTGGGAGAAGTACTAGAAATGTTGCTGTTCACGCGCGTGACAATTGTCTCTTTCGCTCCCGAAAATACATCCCTCTTTGACATACCTGTTTGACGTAAAGAGCGTGTGAGACAATTATATATTAGGATTACTCTTTTACTAGGTACTCCGCAACATGCGACACATTGATCAATTTTCTATTGTATTGGTAATATATCACCGATTTTGTATAAAATGCTTTTTTCTGTTCCCAATAAGCATGAATTATTCAATATTTTTGCCGATTCCTAAATGTATAACGGAAGAATATCGAAAATCTTAACCCATCATTTATTATATATATGTAGATACAATGTGTCCTTACGACACATCACCGGGAATAGAAAGTTTACACTATGATATTATTACTTACGTAATAAATAAGTCGATTTTCTAGGGGGTAAAATTTACCATGTCACGCATCGGCACCTGTAATGTATTTATTTAGATAGTTGTACAAATAAAATTAAAACACCTAGTTATACCTTAACTAATAAACAATATACACGGGTTTTCAGGGCCAGACCGCGAAACTTCATTGAAATATTTCTCATGGTAAGCTCAGGGGTGCTAGTTCGAGAAATTAAAGATTTACTCCATTTTGAGATCATGAAAAATAAATATTTTTTCAAAATTGCCTTTTTACGAAAATGTTATTAGGATTTTTTTTATGGCTTATCATGAGGAATGTTCCTCTGAAGTTTTGCGGTCTGGCCCTGAAACACCGTGTATAAACAAACAATATTTAAGAGTAATAATTCCCCACTGGCTTATGAAATCGCTCATACGGACACAAAATCATTTTATAATTATCAATCACGAAGTTAACTACAGTTTGCAGCAGTACATCGGGTCGTAGGTACTCAGGTCGAGAATTGCAAGCGCAAAACAACCGTCCGTTAGACGTTAGTTATTAAAACAAAACAAAAAAACAACATTTTGGAACGTGATTTTTTATGTGATAGAACAAAATGGCATCTCTATAAGCGGGCGCGAATTATCACTCTAAGTTCGAAATATGTTTTTAACTCTTGTGTGGCTTTTATATCACACGAGTCTACATTGGACACGAGACTTGATATATCTCTCTTATTTATTGATATTAATGATAGTGAAAATAGTAAATTTTATTTCAATATGGAAGCTGCGATACACAATATGTCACCGGTATCCTATCAAAGAAAAATAGTCCTTATGTTTGAAATACTAGTTTCTAAATAGAAAATCAACATCAAATAATATTTGTAATCTTCAAGCTTGTTTTAGTGCTAAAAAACCTGACTTGGATTTAATATGAAAAATATAGTGCACTTTTTTCTATGGAGAAATAAGCTGAGGTAATCGGCTAGTTTCATCGTTCACTGAGAACGGGCTGGGCGCTGGGCGCCGGGCGCACTTCAAAGATATTTTTTTGTAGGAAGATATAAACGGTGGTGGTAATTTGTAATAAATAACAATTATTTTATTTGTTTTCGCATAAATGTATGTATTATAAAACATTATTATCGATAGTCAAGTTAAATGCTGTGACTAATCGCTTATTTTGACGATTCGCCTCAACTCTGTGAACAGACTCGACCGCGCAGGATAAAACGCTTGTACAATACGAAAATTCAGCCGCAATTCACACGTGAGTGCTGCTAAAATTAATACACGACGTCGTTTGTTGCGAGTGAATTCCCGAAAAATATTATTCATTTTATACCAAAATGTATTGGAATTGTTGAAGGTCGAACTGAATAGTAAAAAGTATTATTTTCTCCCGCGATTTTCGACAGATTTATTTTTTTGAAGCTTTACGTTCATTTCTAGCAAATCGCTATTGTTACAAGGTCCTGTCTGTACGCGTTCACACGAGGGTAATGTGACCACTGGCGGCCGCGCGCGGCAGTGGGGGTAATTATTGTTCCGCGGAGATAGCCTGCCCGTCTATCTCGGGAAAAAAAATTGTGCTACAAATTACTGTTATCACGTGGACAATGATTGAGTCCTGGGACAAAACAATATTGTATTGTATACGTGTAAACGACCTTAAACACGACGTTACAGCACCGTTTCCAGAGGGATTTTTTAGCAGTATTTTGAGAGTTAAATCGTGTGTGATGATGGTATATGAGCCTACATTATAATATACTATGGAGAAAACTATCTTGATATTTAAAAAAAAAAAAAAAAAGTCTAATTTCGCTATAATAGGGCTTTATGTATTTCTTTTATTTTTTATAAATTATCGAAAATATATTATTTACAGTTAAATTCGTATGTTTATTTTTTGTATTCAAATACTTACATATTTTCAAAAAATCCTGAACATAGATTTAGTAGCGTATTTGAAATTTTTATTTTTGAATTATTTTTGAATTTTTTTTTTATTTATTTATAAATCATATAACACAAAGTATTTTACATGTTTAATACGTTGAATTCTTGGTAAAATGATGTTTAATGGTTACCAAAATTTGTTTAAGAAATAGGCATATAAAATGGATTGTGATGTGATATTTTACGCTTTATTAAAGGATATACCAACATGAAATATCGTGTATTATGTATCATATATTAAAACGGTTTTCCTGATTCAATCAGCACCTCCTTCGCCGGTACTTAATTTTGATTCAGGAAGAATAAAGGATATCAAAAATATTTCCTTGGCGAATTTTTTTCGTGGTCCACAAAATATTGATTTTTGTTTTCTTTGATATGGAAAACGCCACGTCACGCTTCCTTTGATGGCGAAATCGTTATTTGTAAGCACTTTTACGGGTACTTTCAACCTTAGTGAGAGAATAAATTAAAGATACATACGTACATAACCAAACCATTGAAAAAACAATATTATATTATTTATGAGTAAAAAGAACACTTCAACATTTTACAAATTTTTTGGTCTACCTCCTTGCTGTCATATATTTTTTTTATCAATTTGAAACGAATCGGATTTAAAAAAAAAATCATTCGCAATCGAACTTATGACTTTAACGGACTTTGAACTCATGTTAATCTTAATGTTGTGTACTTTAAACGCTATCATTATCAACATGAATGAACATAGGCTTTCTCCTCAAATCTCCACATCTTTCTATCCTAGACGAACCGCATCCAACCGCTTCCTGTAACTCGTCTTAGGTCATCAGACCACATTTCCTAACTACTGGAACTTCTTCTAAAAACCTTTAGAAGGAAAACGAGCAGGGATAAGTCCCTCGTAGTATAGTGGTTGGTTCATTCACCTACCATTCTTGAGGTCCCGGATACGATTCCTGGCAGAGCGACATAAAACATTCGTTTAAAATGTTTTTTTTTATTTTTATTTTTATTTTTTTAATTTCATTGATAAAACCTTACGGGTTACATACATTTAACAAAATATTTTTACTTTTAAAATTCACATTCTACTGTTAATAATAATATTTTTAGCATCTTGTCTGAGTCTTTTGTTTAGTTTTGTCTGGTAGTCTATTGTATAATTTCAGTCCATGGTTTATTAGTCTCGATTGTCCTTTTCTCGTTTTAAAAGGTTGTAAATATTTAAATTGTTCCTTTATCCTTCTTCTTTCCTTCCCATCCCCTCTCCATTCTTCAGAGTATAGTGTTATTTTTTTATATATATATATATATTTATTTTTGTTAATCTTTGCTTGTAATTTTTGTATAAAATTGTAAGATTCAATATGTCCATGTATTTATAATTTTCTCAAACTGAACGGTTTGGGTAGGTAGGAAGAAATTGCCTTAAGGCAATATGCCCGCCCTTATATGTTTATTTATTGTATAGATATATAGTAAGTGTCAAATAAAATAAATAATATATGATATTTTTGCTGATATTCTCGTATTGTGATCATGTTTACTACAGTTTTTTTTTCAGTTTTAATTCTTCGTCGACAATTACATCAGTGGCTACTTTATGAATAAAGTTTAAGGATTTTAGTTTAAAGAGTTCTGTTACATTTAATTGTTTAGCTTGTTTTTTGAAAAGTTTTTTAGTTGCTGTTAGATAGGGTTGGTCATATACTAACTTTGTTGTTTAACACTGCAATATTTCACTGTCCCTGGACTGGTACCTGAATCGTAAGCCTGATCACCTTACGTTTGTGTGACTGATGCAGCTTTCTATTCACCGTTAGGTGTGGATACTGAGATGATTTAGCATGTCTAATTTTTTGAAATAATGCAGCTGATTTAAGCAATGCTTCTGGATAAACCGTGTTAGAAAATTGGAAACAAGTTGTGGTACAGACGAATTCAAACCTCGGACCTTAGACACTCCCACGGGACCACGAACTGGCTATTATTTATTTTATCCTACAAAATAACCCTCATTATAATGTTGACACTAATTATAAAAACGTAGGCGGCCTCTGTGGTGTTGTGGTTAAGACTCTTTACTCACACACGGAAGGTTCCGGGTTCGATTCCCATTGAGAACACAAATAAATATATCTGATTTTTCTCAAGCCTGGGTATTCTGTACTTATAATTCATCACTATAATTGGGCCTCCTGGCTTTTTATGGTGCAAAAAAAAACACAGTAAAAATTACAAAAAAACCTAACATTTCAGGTTGTTTACTCTGTTTTTCTTTATTATATCAAATCATGGATATATACGAGTACATTTTCCGATACTCCTCTCAAAGGCCGTCTATGAAAATTAGATTGATCTTTACTGACTGCCTAATAAATGTAAGCAACGAATGTCTCGAGCAAGTAGAAGAATTTGTGTATCTGGGAAGCATGTTTTCAAGAGATGGAAGAGTAGAAAAAGATGTTGAAAGAAGAGTGAATGCGGGCAACAAAATGAACGGAGCACTAAGCACAGTAATTTTTAATAAAAATATGTCAATCGAAGCTAAACTGGCAGTGCACAACGGAGTTTTAGTCCCAACACTTATGTATGGAAGTGAAACATGGAACTGGCAGAGGAAGGATGAAAGCCAAGGAAACGCGGTTGAAATGCGATCTCTTAGACGAATGTGTGGGAAATCAATGTATGACAGGGTTACGAATGATGAAATCAGGCGAGTGTAAAAAAAAAAAAAGAAATCTGAGACAAGTATAATTGATAAGATTAAGAAAGGGTCTCTGAGATGGTTTGGTCACGTAGAACGAATGGACGATGAGAAAATGGTAAAACAAGTAAATATGGCAAAAATGAACGGCAACGTTAGACGAGGACGACCAAGGAAGACGTGGCATGATCAGATAAACCAAAATCTTAAGTCTGGTCATGTCAAAAGCAGACAGAACCGAAGGGCATGTATGACAAGATGTATGAATGTGGAAGAGGCTAGGATTGTATGCCAGGATAGACGTGTGTGGCGGTCCATTCTCTCTGCCTACCCTTATGGGGAAATAGCGTGATGATAGTAGTAGATTGCTATGGTTTTTTTAAATTCTATTTGACCAGTTAAATGAAAATTTGATGCTAATTCAAAAATGAAATAGCTAATTGTTTTGAAAAGCTTAAAATGGGTAAAAACGGAATTTCAACGTTCAATACCACGAATGTGTAAAATAAACGTATCTTTAATTAAATAAACATGTTAACAAATATTTCATTTAACCCGATTGGATAAATCCTTGTTATTTTAGGATTAATACATGATTTAATTTTCACGTACATTTGTAAGCATAAAATTTGTTGTTTTAAAATATTATTCTTCCGCGAAATTAATATATGGAAATTGAATTTGATCGAATATTCATTAAAATGTTGCTATTTCATAATTAACTGAATATTTCATTTCACCACTTTGATAAAATATTTTATGATAATCAGACTGTGTATTTTTTTGAATTTATATTTGAATACTTTTCTAAATTTTGATTTAAGTATTTTTCTTATTATTTATTTATTACGAGCTAAACCTGGCAATGCCTTGCTGTTGCTTGATTTGAATACATACTCCTATATATATATATATGAAATGAATACAATCGAAAGTTTGATATCAATTATACATTATTATTTTTGTGTTTCGGATTACATAAATTGTGAGGATATGCGGTGACAGGAAATTTTGAGAAACAGGTATTTGAACGTTGTTTTCCTGTCACTGTCTTGAAGATGCCCCCCTGATGCTATGCAAAAAAGACAACTGCATTTCGGAACTTTGACTAACTAAAACAGACACAATCGACGCTTCGTTGTCACATTTTCTAAACATATCTAAATAAATACATTACATTACAAACTCTGCTCTTCTCACCAACAGGGGTGCACTTTATTTAAAAACGTGATTTTCAAAAATGTATTGAATGTCAGTTAATATTACCAAAAATCCTGTAAAAAGAAGTAAATGAGTATAAATTATTAGGAATTTAAAGAAATAATCTGATTGGGATCCATAAAAAAATAATGTTGTTGGTAAACATTCAAAAACAAACTTTTTGACACAAAAAAAATAACATCTTTCCATTTTTTTTTGTGAATGCATTCTCGGGAAATGCAGCCCCGGTGAACGACAAAAAAAATATTTACGCTCCTAACTTTATTTCTTTCTTCTTCTCCTTATCAGCCCATTTCTCTCCACTGCTGGATATAGGCCTCTTCCAAACATTTCCGTGTTTTTCTGCCCTGGGCACTCTGTTTCCATCCATGGCCCACGAGTTCGACGACGCCGTCAGTCCATCTCTTATGCGGTCTCCCTACTTTCCTTTTACTTTCGTGGGGTCTCCAGTTTAGTATTCTGAGGGTCCACCTATCGACATCTTGTCTCTCCACGTGGCCCGCCCACTGCCATTTTTGTCTTCCCACTCTTTCACCTTTGTACGGCATCTTCTATCCTCGTTCCTTATTCGGTTCTTAAGGAGACGCCCAAAATTAGTATTTCCATAGACCGCTGAGTGCACTTAATTTTGTGAACACTTTTAGCAGTCGGTGACATGGTTTCAAGACCGTATGTTGCCACCGGCAGAACATAAGAGTTGTAGACTTTGGCCTTTAGATTATTTGGGATTTCCTTATTTCTGAAAATGTGTTTCAGCTTTCCAAAAGCAGCCCAACTCAACCCAATTCACTTGAAGCTAGCTCAAAGAAACTTTGCCTTCCTGGCTCCGAAATTTTTTTATCAACTTCCGGCAGCCATAAAAAACTCCACAAGTGCCAATATATTTAAGAAAAAAATTTGCAATGGTTGCTGCACATCGATAGGGACGAGGTTGTCAATTTTTTTTGAGATTAGCAAAAAATTTCAAATCTGCTTTCCTTCCATACTTTTTACTTTTATTTGCTTTTTATATATATTGGTAATTTTAATGTTTTTTTTCCATTATGTATTTTTGTTTAATTTTATTTAGTACGTACTATTATTTGGCATAAAATTTATTGCTCCTATTTCTTTTATTTCTTACTATAGTATTAAGTGAGTTTCTAGAATACATATCTCAATTATCATTTCAATTGTGCTTTTATATATATATATATTCTTTTTCTATTGATTTAAATGATACTCTAATTTTGTTTTTTTTTAATACTATTATTTTGTTGATTTTAATGATACCACTATTTTGTATATTTGATTATGTGTGATTCTTAATTTGTATAATTTATATTTTAAAAATGATTTGTGGTTATCTGTTTTGCAATGTATTCTTTGGAATTTGATTATTTATTACATTTACCTTTTTTTTCTAGATTGTGATTCTATGTCATTATAATTTGATCTAATTAATTTTACTATGTATTTTTATTGTTATTTATTGTGGCTTGACACGGGTATTGCCTAAAAAGCCTTAATAAGTTCATAAATATTTAATTTTGTAATTTTGAATGAATAAATAAATAAATTAATTCGTCTAGGCAGTTCCGTTGTTTGATTAACTTTCAATATAATAATTCATTGGCGTAAATAAAGGTTTCAGCTCATTTAATTTTAAGGGCCATTTTCAACGAGTTGTAAATAACTCACTATTAGAAAATGGGAATCGAGTTGGGGTAGAGTGGGATTCGAACCACAGACCTTTGGTCCATAAGTCCGAGACACTAGCCACAGGACCGGACCACAACCCGATCAAAACTTCACTTTAACTTCACAAACATCAGCAGATGAAAGAATTGAAGGAATATAGATGTTTAAATATGGGCAAAATGGTGAACGTTACACAGTGTGTAAAGTGGTCACTTAAACCAGCCATTGACAGGTCTTAAGCCCTGTAGATGCCTAGACTTCTATATTGCTTTCTCTTAAATGTTCTTCATCTGTGTTGTAATATGATAACTTTATATCTTCTTAATAAATTTAAGATATAAATATGCTCATGGCAAAGATCTACATTTCGCTGAAAACCGCATGTTAATCGGTCCAGTAGTCATTTAGTCTATCGAGGACATACATATGAACATTGATTTTTATATTTTAAGTATATGCAGCCTAAGCCAATTAAAACAGTTATATGAAGAAGTATAAGAAACTGCACAAAATAAACTTTGCACTTGGAAACATACAAGACGATGACATGGCATTAACCAAAAACGCTGACATACATAAATATACAACAGACAACAACAACGCTACCACATAAAAAAAAGCAAAGACAAACGTAGGACAGAAAAAAATATATACAATGGACTTTAAAACTACAATGACTTACCTTACCCCTTGAAAAATTACACTGGAGACAAATTTAAAATTAACCTGGAAAAGTACATGATCTCTACACTAACCAGACGAGACATAACGTGACTAGAACTAATATTATATCTTCCTAACGGGTTTTTAAAAATAATAAATAAAAACAAACAAGGGCAATAAAATAATCGTATTCAGAATGTTAGAAAACGCGATCAAAATATAAGACTTCGAGCTAACCCATGCCAATCCATCGTCTATAAAAATACAAAATCTACGAAAAGCCAAAAGATCTGTCGGAAGAATGACAGGCACCGTGGCGCAGTTGGTTAGATGGCCAACTGTGAAACTTTTTTCTCAGTTGGTCTGGGTGTTGCGGTGTATTTTTCATAACCTCCTTCCATATCCCCTCTATCCCATCTGCTGACAAGCCTCAAAATAGAGGCTTCGCGAGTTATTGCTTTAATAATTAAATAAATCTATCCCAAATAATTCCAAGTTGTGTCGCGAATTGTCTGATCTTCACATTCTGAATTTTGGGGCATAAAAACAAAAGTTGCTATTTGAAAATTTTACTAATAGCAGATTTTGGCTTCTGGTGACATGGTTGAGAACATGAAAAGAAATTGATTACAACAGAGATAGATCATCACCATTAAGTATTTTGAAAATCCATGTATGGTCCATCTATTTTAGTAGTAGGATTTAATTAGTAGTTTTGCATTACGAATAATATGAATAAAAACAACTCGCCTGAATTTAAAACGCGTCAGCAAAACTTATTTTTGGCATCTCTAAGTTAAGTCATATCGGGAATAACACTGGCTACGTTTTCCACAGAGGATGGAATACAAACTATGTTGGTGTTAATGTAGTCACAGCACTACTCTGCTCCGGAATATCTAATAGAAATATGCAATCCAGATAAACTACTGACAGACATCTTACGTTCAGATCAGCTACACCTTCGGCAATAAGAAAAGTTACTATACCTAACCAGCGCACTTAATTCTCTCTTTATAAAGAAACTTAAAACTCGTCTGTTCTCTAAACTATTTAAATGAATCCGTAGCAAAATAAATTGTGTTACTTCAATCATATTTTTTTATTTCAAATCAAAATAATATTCGTGGAATCACTTTGCAAAGCGCTCTTGAGGTTTTATATAACGAAAATCGCACTAGAAAAGTTATCCATAATAATGATAATTGTAACATGTTTAAATGTATGAAATGTAGGTATAAGCAAAGTTACCAATTAAACTTTCACTTAACATAGCAGCGAAATTAAAGGTAAACACAAAATGTAATCAACAGCTTTGTTCTCCATTATTCTCCAAAGTAATTAGAAGGTGTATGAATTACTTCGGTTCGCAAAGTTATTTTGGATTCGAGTAAAGGTTAGACCTCACCGAGGTCGAAGTTTATTCTTAAACCACTGTACATTGGCACGGGTACACTAAGCCAAAATAATGTATTAAGTTTTCCACTGATTTCGGTATTGAGACATTCAGAGTACCACAGGGTTCTATCTTTGGTCCTCCACTATTAGTTGTAAGTCGTATCCTTTTTGTTTTTAATTAAAATATGAGCACTAAACATAAAAAAATGGTAAAGGTTATACGTCATTCGAAAGACATTTTTCTACTCTTCAAGATATTGTTTTTGCTTTTACGCTTAAAGAACGCAAATAATGTGTATGACCTATTTGTTTTCATAGAGGGTGCGAGTGGGCTAGTATTATAATAAGGTTTTTAACTTAATAAATTCGTATTTGCGCAGCGGACTGGGCGCGGTACAGGGCAAGGCTGTGCAGGCGCATTGAATTTTTCGTTCAAAGCTGTAGGGGCTTGCAGTCGGCTTTACAATTAGTCGATTTTACAATTGTGAAAGCGGACAATTAGGACGCGGAGAAATGAGGCGAAGAACTTGTTACTGACTGATCTATTAACTGATAGAGTACCTAACTGCGTAAACACTGAACTACATGTATTGTATACTATTATACACATCTTCTCTATACTTCCTAGTGAAAAATTGAGGTCGTCAGCTATTTCCCTGGCTGTCAGCGATTTTTAATCCGAGCTTGCCAGCGATTTGGATATTTTCATATGGAAATGCATAGTAGGGTGATCGTAGGTTTACGACAGCGAGCTATGTTTTAAAGGGTGAACTTAAAGTCCCACAAACCTAAACGATTTTTTTTTATATACTTCTAAGCTTGTTATAATTTTTTGCTTTTTTTTCTTCGTGAAACTATTTCAGCTGTTTCATGAGAATAGCTTACGTTAAATGTATTTAGTAGATTTTATTTACTGAATTTATAGTATACAAGCATTTATAAAATAAATTAAAAAAACGTATTTATCGATTTTATTGTAAATATTTTTTTTTTCAATTTAAAAGTTCTACGCCAAAAAACATTTCAAATGTAAAATTTTGTTTGCTGAATTTCATTGTACATTTTTCATCAAATTTTAAAAAGGGTTTTTAGTAAAAAAAAACTTGTAAAAAGTATTTCCTCAGCACGGAATTTCCCAGTGAGGAATACATAAAAACCAAATCATGTATGTTTTTTTATCAATGAAATACTTGATACATGAATAAATAAAATAGTTTGTTTGAATCGGGTTGTGGTCCTGTGGCTAGTGTCCCGGACTCACGGACCAAAGGTCCGTGGTTCAAATCCTACTCTACTCCAACTTGATTCCCATTTTCTAATAGTGAGTTATTTACAACTCGTTGAAAATAACCCTCAAAATAAATAAATATTTGGGTAAATCATAAGAACGCAAATATTTCTTTTATAATAAAAAAAATCACCTCTATTAAGGACAGCTACGAGAAGCTTATCCACCCAAGCAAACCTCGTTCGATAAGTAAATGTGAATCGTGTTCGATAAACCATTTTTCATTTCATACGTATATCATTGTCTTACCCAGGTAAAATATATATATTACCCTGGAGCAATCTTCCAGGGCCGCGATTATAAATGCTATCTTCATCGGTACATACTAAGACGGTAAAATTAGCTGCTGTACTATCTTTATCTACCTCAGTAAGTTATACCGACTTGTCATCTCGTCATCATATGATCGAATCCAACCAATGAATGACCCCGTAAGATCAGTCCGCGTTCTTTCCTTAATGACAATTTTAAATAGTTCTCATTTTTATTTTAAACAGGCTTCTGTAATAAACATTGGCCACTTCAAGGCGATTAGTAACTCCAAAAATTTCAATGTAAGCAAAAAATTCTCGCTTAAACACGATTTTATGTGCTTTTTGACTATTACTAAGACGGTATGCTTAACTTTCATCTGTATTTATCTACCGAGCTATTACAAAGCCGGCTCCTTTAACTTCTCGATACGTTCACTCAAGAAGATAGTAAAATAAAAAAAAAAAACAGTATCTTTTTTATATGGCAGTTTTGGAATACATCATTTTTGCGCCTAGATGCTCCTATATGTTAATAGAGCAGAATCTAGCTACATTATCTGTGCATTAGGCGTTTGTTTTCAAAACTGACAGTTATGTTGGAATTTAATTCGAATTCTAAATTTACTTATTTCTCTCTCATAATCCTGCTGCGCAATCACATATTTGAATTTCACCAGTGTAAATATGGAAAATATTCCAAAACTGCCATATTTATTTATTATGGTAATCATTGCATTTAGCCGGCGGTTGGCAAGCCATATGTCAAGCCATATTTTTATATTAGATACTCCTTACTATTTTGCTAATGCAGTACTTTGTATTATTTTTTATAGTAAACGCCGATTTTTTGCCAATAAACTTTATTTATTTACGAGGAAAACAAAAAACAAACCGACACGAGCGTTCACTTTACACACGCGTTGACTTATGACTGCAAGCATGTTCATTATTGTTCATTGTGATCACTCAAATGCTTTGCACGTTTTTAAGCACGTCGATAGTTATTTGATTGTGACTGGATGTGAACTGGAACAAAACAAAACAACATTTTGACATTACATTTGATTGCATAAAAATTCTTGGATTCATCGAGCGTCGTTGTAAATATCGTTGCATACTTTATAGTTTTCATCATCCAGTGCCCAAAATTGAAGAACATCTTCATCGTATAAAAGGTAGGTCCATATCATTGTTCCTTTCCTTTCTTCAAATATTTCCAACCTTTTACAAAACTTAATGAAATCCGTTATTTCGCTACAGTCCGCGTTTTGTTGACATTGGTGTATTTTCATAATCGCTCGGGAGAATTTATCTTCAACCGTAACCGTACCGTCATGGTGAAGGTATGACGTCCTAAGCTTCCCATTGTAATCGATCCCTCAGTTATCTATGTACATTCGTTGTTCGACGTCCCCAATCCCCGATTGCCTAACTTCGTTCCTTCGGGAATACGGTACCGAAACATTACTTTGACTCACAAATGTCTTGTCCGTACGTCAACATAATATGTAATAATATTAGTACAGGGATACCAATATAAATATACAGGATGTTACAAAAACTAACGCACTCCCCTCCCAATGCGTATAATATGCCAGGTCATGTACATTAGGACGGGCCGATATTTTTTTTTCGGAATTTTGAAATAAAAGGTGTTTAAAAAGTTGCCTTTTTACCTTACTTGCCTTTAGTTGCCTTACTTGAAACGCAAAAAATATATTTGAAACTACCTTTGGCCCTCGATTAGAGCTTGAAGTTTTCGAAAAAGTCTTTTTTTTGCGCTAAATCGGCTGTCAATTCGTATTCAAGTAAGAAAACCAAGTGCAATAAACTTTATTAAATAAGCATCTAAGGGCGTGAGTTGCACTTTGTTTTGTAATATATGGGTAGCATTGTTTTCATGAGCCATTGTTTTCGTCAATATTAGCCAGGCGCTCAACGGAATCAGTTCCGCTGCATGTAAACATTTTGCATTTTGGTAGTTTTAAAACGTGTTCGAATTTGTAATGTGAATAAGTTATACGTTTTAATTTATTTTTTATTATTATTTTTTTGCACCACAACAGGCCAGGAGGCCCAATTACAGTGGTGAATTACATCACAGAACACCCGGGCTTGAGAAAAATCACATTTTAATTTTTGTGTTCTCACCGGGAATCGAACCCGGAACCTTCCGTGCGTGAGTCAAGCGTCTTGAGCACTACACCACGGAGGCCGCCTATTTATTAACAAAAAAAATTTTTTTATCAATACAGATAATTAACAAAATATTCAGAGACTTGTAAACTTCCCAAGAGAGCCCAAAGTAGTATATTTTTTTTATTTTAAATATTTTTTACGTTCAATGTGATCCAAAATGCAACTTTTAAGACCCCTTTCAAGTTGATGTCCAAAAAAAAAAACTTTGCATTATCGGCCCACTCTTATGTACATACATAAATATGGTAGCAGGACTAGTTTTAATTAAGTAAATGATTTAACTTCTCGATTTATGACAATTGATCTGAAAATCTAATTCAATGTTGAAAACAAAATTTAAAAAAATATTAAAGGAATAGTTACGAGATATTTCTAAAACAAACTAATAAATAATGAGTTCTTTCATTAGTAGGGTTCACAGGCTCGGGTCGTTCCTGGTTGTCTCACTATTTTTTATTTTATTTATTCATATTTTTTCTCTAACAAACTATAAAAATTAGTAAAAATAATGTGACCTCACCGGGGTGGGGTGGGGTTATTCGTGCCAAGGACACTAGGTAACAATATACTTTTAAAAAAATAAATATATTTACATTTCAGAATAAACAAAGAAAACTAACTTAATAAATAGAGATAATTAACAAAATGTTTAGACAGTTTTAAATACTACGTATTTATGTTTACAATTCATTTATGTACATCTATATTATTTATATTACAAAACGCACAATGAAAGAACAAAAACATAACATAAGCTATACACTTGTGGAGCAGTTGATTCATATTCTATAAACTGTGTCTCAGTAATCAACTTATTTATGTATTTTTTTAAATTTAAAAAAAAATAATTTTTTTTTTGTTTTTATTACAATAAACATAAGTGATAAAACAGAGTATTCAAAAAATAAAGCATAATTACATAGTAATGAAATACACGATAATTAAATAGTAATGAACAAATGGACAGCGAGAGAACGGCTAAGAATATTTACAATGCGAATGTTGATGGATGCAGAAATAGAGGAAGACCGAGAAAGACATGGCATGACCAAATCCAACAAATAGATGGACATGTCAAAAGTCGGAATAATCGGCGCGCGTGCATGAGAAGATGTATGAATGTAGAGGAAGCGAGATCTGTATGCAAAGATACAGTGTTGTGGTGTTCTATCCTCTCTGCCTACCCTTACGGGGAAACGGCGTGATGGTTTGTTTGTTTGTTTGTTAAACATGTCCTGCAAAGTTATTTGCTTTGACGAAGAAACTCGCGCCCGCCGCCAGCACTTTTTTTTTATTTGTTACCATAATATCTTTTTTATATATTACTTGATAACGACCCAGATATTTGGCAAACCGGATAAACGGAGTTTTTCTGTAATGTATTTACAAATCACTTTCTGGTTCCCCAGCAAAAAAATCAATTGCTAGTTACGTGGGATTGCGGTGTCACCGACGAAATCTTCTTTCGTTGTTAAATCCTAGAAATATAACGTGACTAGAACAACTTTGTTATCATATTTATATCAAGGGGTGACAAAACCCTTATTTCGGTAGAGGGCTGCCTTTGCTTTATTGGCATAATATTCAGCAAACTTTATGAAGTAAAGTAGAGATTCCGCTCTCGTAATCTTGCATGGAAAATGATTTTTTCTTGAGTAAATTGTGATATCCTTTCACGAAACGCGTTATAAATTATGCAAATGTTGAATCTGATAATATTTTCAACCGTTGGTTGGTTAAATAATTCGCTAGAAGACGATTTTATTACAATAAAAAGCAGTAACGTTGTAATATAACCGATAAAAACGTAATTTGTAATATTTGTGGTGAAATATTTTCATGTAAATAATGATTTTATTAAAATGGTCTTGCTAGAAGTTTTGTTACAAGGTTGCGTGTATTGAATAAAAGATTTACTTTCATGTTTTGTGAAGTTTTATTTGCGAATTTACATTCACGATGAAAGTCATAAGCTGTGTAGTGTTGTTCGACCGGTACCAGTGCTGATCGAAGGTAGTCTGATTTGTGTTTCCGTTTCGCCGCGCTTGGTGCCTTGCTAGGTTAGGTATTTTTTATCGAAATTAAACAAGAGCAAAAAATTAAAATCGTGTCTAGTCATATTTTTTATATCATCACGTTCCTAACCGCAGACGAAGATGCATAGGTAACTTCATGAGGTATTCTTAAATATTTTTTTGTTTTATGGCCCCAATAGTTTTCAATGTCCTAGATCAGTGGTCGGCAAGCTGCGGCTCGCGAGTCGCATGTGGCTCTTTTGCCACTCGTGTGTGGCTTACACTGCCTAAGTTTCACTTTACACGTATATTGTCAACAGTCCTAATGAAGAATTTTTAGCATTATTGTCACTTAAAGGTCAAACAGAAGGCAAAGATATTGCAAATGTTGTCATTAAATGCACAGAGGAACATCCTCTCAAACTGATGGGTTAAAAAGTATAACCGGAGTGGGAAAGGAAAAGATTTTGTTCCTATTTTGAAGGCGAAAATTGATCACGAGATACAAGTTTACCATTGCATCATTCACCAAGAAGCGCTTTGTGCGTAGACATTTCTAGAAAAAAATTGAATGCTTTGCAATTAGTAATCAAGATTGTCAACATAATTGTTTAGAAGTTTAAGCTTTTTATCATAGTCGATTCATTTTCTCAAATGGAGAGTGAATAAGCAAATCTTCTGCTACATACGAGTAATCAGGTTCGTTGGCTTTCAAGAGGAAATGTTTCAACACGAAAATAAATTTGGCTCTCAAAAGAATTCTTAATTGTTGTAGTGCTGGTCTTTGGCTCTTACGACTTATGAGTTTGCCGACCACTGTTCTAGATGAACATATTAAGTTTTTAAAAACAAAAGCCATTTTCAGAAGAACTAATCAAAATTGGGTTTTGTTTAGGGGAGGAGACTGCCGCGAGACATTGAATACTTTTATTTATTATTCATCATGATATAAGTCTTGGGTGTTTTGTTTTTTTAAATATATTGTATACAATTATTGCTTTGCCCTTGTTTGTCTTTGCCAAATAGTTTTATGTTCTTTTTGTTCAGTTTCTTGCATTAATTTTCTTCATGTAACTGTTGTAATTGGCTTAGGCCGTATATATAATAAATAAGTGGTGCGTATTGTTCAGATGGTGGCGGTATGAAACTAATGTTTATGTTCTTATTTTTATTTATTTAACTTTTTGTACATAATGCTATTTTTACATTGGCGGGCTTATTGCCAAATGGCAATTTCTTCCAACCAAAGTTACAAAACATATTCAATAGAAAATGATGATTAAAAAGCTTAAGATATACAAAAATAGAAATAAACGCATTCGTTTATAAATTACCTTAAATTAATACTATTACTCAATGGGAAAAGGGAAAAAAGAGGAGATATTAATGAAGAGAAAGTAGATGTTTCTTCAGACGTGATTTAAACAGAGATACTGTAGTAACATCTTTGATGCTGGATGGGAGATGATTCCACAGTCGAGCGGCATGGACACTATATAAGCTAGAGAAGAAAAAGTAATTGTAAGTGGGTATTAAGAGAGTGATTTGAGAATTAGAACGAAGAGGTAAACCATGAACTGAAAAGCGTTGAAATTTTTTACGCAGGTTTATAGGAGCGTTAGGACTATGAAGTACATTGAACAGAAGTGAGAGGGAGTGATAGTCTCTCCGCTGTCTAATTTTGAGCCATTTCAGTTGACTACGATAATCAGAAATGTGGTCATATTTCCTAAGACCAAAAATGTACCGTATGCATGTATTCTGAAGTCGTTCAAGTTTATCGAGTTGGTCACAGCTTAAATCAGTCATGGAAACATCAGCGTAATCTAGAATGGGTAGTAGTAATGCTTGTACCAGAGTACATTTTGTATTAATGGGTAAGAATTTTAGCAACCTTCTAAGTGAGTGTAGATTGAACAGTATTTTGCGGCTTGATTCGTCAGTATGAGCTCGCCAGCATAGGTGTTCATCCATTAGTACTCCTAGATTTTTTACGAATTTCTTGTACTAAATATTGGTACCATCGACATTAAGAGGATTAAGTGAAGATACGTCTAACTTACTAAGCAATCTTTGACTACCCGTAAACATAATTTGTGATTTAGATGTGTTTATAAGTAAACCATACTCTTTTGTCCATGTTGACACGCGATTCAGTGTATTAGACATTTGTATCTTTAAATAATATGTATTCTTTCACTTTCCTTTATGTTGTATCCGAAGTCGATACAGGGTTTTTTGTCTCATTTAGTTTGGGATACGTTCATGTTTTATGAAATATATCTACCTTTGTAACCTTTATTGATCATCTTTTAGATCAGTCTTATGCTTTAGGTGGCAGTTCAAATAACAACATGGTCATAATTTCCCTATCCACACCATGTGGTGAATTGCACCGGAATTCCAACTCCAGCTTATATAGCTCTCTTTTATTACACGAAGGTAAGGTGATCAATCTTACACTTCAGTTACTAGTCCAAGAAAAATAAATATTACAGTGAAAGCATTTCCTCCACATACCCGAAAACCTTCCTATCAGTTTCGCTCATAATTTTTAGTTTTTTTGTTAATAAACGAGTTACTCTTTTAATTTTCAATTGGGAAATATCATTTTTTTTAAAACATTTTTTAAGTAATTAGGGTCTATGAAATACTGTGCAGTAAAAAAAAAAAATTCTCTTCTTATTAGTAGCATAAAAAGTAATTTTTAATTTGTAATTCCCGCAAAAACGGTCATTGCATTGGCCACGCCCTTAATACGTAACGATTCATGTTCATTTTCAAGTTTGTTCCAAACCATTTAAATTTGTTTAGAACGAATCTTGGCGTCACAACTATCAATGTCAAACATGTCGCGTTTTTCTATTTAAGTTATATGTGAAAACATTTCTTCACAATATCCATACTGATTTTAAAAATACAATTCATTATTCTAAATCCATTAAATATTTTTTTATCGGTATTCGTAGTTTGTATTTTTGCCTGTTTTTCAATTTCTACACTACAAAACGAACTCATCCCACTCGATTTCCTGTTTCAGGATTTTTACCTGAGAAAAGCCATCGAGTCGAAATCACTCGTCCTGGGTTATGGTTCTATTTCACACACAAAACTGTATTCTTTATCTGCCTGGTCAATTTTTTTTTATATACACGAAGTGGCCAAAAAAACAAAACAATGAAAAGAAAATGTATCATAATTTTTTCTTCTTTATTTAAGTAAAATATAAATGAAATTGCTTAGCAAAAAAAAATTAACAGATAAAAAATATTATTAATTTGACAATATCAAAATAAAATATTGTTACATCACAGTAACATGAAGGCAAGCTAATTAGTTACGTGCTTCAACTTTTTGTCTTATAACTTTGTTTAATTCAAAAGATTCCTGCCATTTTCGGCGTTCTGGCAAGTTCTAGTAACAAAGAAAGTGGCCCCGAAAGTTTCACTGCGGTATTCTGACGTCACGCTGCATGGCTGCGCTCGGCGGGGAGTCGCACATTGTTCGCCGCGTGACGTCATTATTAGGTCATCAAGCTCATCAATTACGCGGGACAATTTGCCGTAAAGATTTTCCATTTTTCTCGTTAAACGAAAATGGAGATTGCCAGCTTTATCAATTTAGATGGGCAGATGGATGTCTATGTACTCGTATCAGGTCCGCCTCGTAGTTTAGTGGTTGACGCTTTCGCCTACCATCCATGAGGTTCCGGGTCGATGTAAGATATTTGTTTTAAATATGTTTTTTTGCTGCAATATTTCACTGTCCGTGGACTGGCAACTGAAACGTAAGACTGGTCACCTTATCCTCATGTGTAAAGTTTTTAAGAAAATCGTATTTGTATGAGGAAGTTCTGTGTTTCTTTTATTTGTTAATAGTCTATTGAACTAAGTAAAAAAAAAACGCTGCGTGTGACGTCTCAAGTTTTTTTCCGCTTCTTCTCGGTCAGTTCTGCTGATTGGTCCGTTGACGGTAAGTGTACCGGAAAACTTTCACAACTCTCTTATCATTAATTGATTTATATGAACTAGTGACTTCGTTCAAAGTATGTAGTTCGTTCTTATTAAAATATTTCTTAATATGTTTTTCATACATTTTCAAGTATTTGTTGGATTTGGTCATGCCATGGCTTTCTCTATCTTCCTCTCTTTCTGCATCCATCAACATTCGCATTGTAAATATTTTTACCCGTTCTTTCGCTGTCCATTCGCTCTTCATGTCCCAACCAACGCAGAGCTCCTTTCGATCTAAACGTTTGTGCTTCTATCGTACATAGTTTTACTACACATTCGCCTGAGAAATCGCATTTCGACAGCATTTAGCCTACTTTTAGCACTGTTTTTCCTAGTCCATACTTCGCTCCCATACATCAGGGTCGGGACCGGGACTCCATTGTGAACTGCTAATTTTGCCTCTTGCGACAAACACTCTGTTCCCGGCACTCGCCCTCCTTTCAATATCTTTCTAAGTCATTCCATCTCTAGTAAACATACTTCCCAGATACACAAATTCCTCTACCTGTTTAACCCAGGGATTTCACATTTAGTGATACTTTCATTTTAAAATTCATTTCAACAGAGAGAGAAAACATTTTTGAGAAGGGAATATGGAAGTCTAGGCATTTACAGGGCTTATGACCTGTCATTGGCTGGTTTAAGTAGCCACTTTACACACTGTGTAACATTCACCATTCTGCCCATGTTTGAACACCCACATTTCCTCAACTCTTCCATCCGTTGATTTCTGTGAAGTAAAAGAGCTGAAACCTTCATCACGTGGGTGAGATTCATCCGGCTGAACCAAATCACCTACTAGGCAACGCCTGAAAACAATTTTCCAATTTTTATACTTCTTCTTTTACCAGGTAGTTAATTCAACAATGTTTGAGTATGTCCAAATGCTTGCAGACCGGCTGCATTTCCCCCCTAGGGTTCATTTCTTTCAAAAACCATCAAATTCGAATGCGGAAGTTCAGTAGTTTTTTTAATTTTTTTTATTTGTTAACAGACTGTTAAACTAAGTCAAGTTTTTTTAAAAAAAAATTATATATCGTACTATCGGCGCTACGATTTTTCAAAGTTTTGTATTTCTGAAATAACTCCGCGTGTAACGTCAGAGGTTCATTTCCGCTTATTCTCATTCAGTTCTTCCTATTGGTCCAAAAGCGACAAGGAGACCGGAAATCTTCCATAGCTCTCAGATCATAGGTTGATTCACATGAACCAGTGACGTCATTTAAAGTAGTGCGTTTTTATCAAAATATCTTTTATTATTTTTTCTGTACATTTTCAAGAAACTTTGCCTTACAATTTAATGCTCTAATTTTTACCCCGCGTAAGAAAACATTTTTTGTATCCAATTTCCCGTAGGGCTGAAGTTCCTCATTATCGCCACATTCCTTATTACCTAATAAGCTAAATATCTTAAAACAAATTCCCGGCAGTTAATTTTTATCGAATAATATATTTGGTTTATTATTATTAAAATGCAGTTCCAACAAGATACGTCAGTTGACTAACTCAATATCTGTACATCATAGTTCTACACTTGAGGTGTAACGTACGTATTTAGTATAACTAGACTACCTATTACTGCTACTTACAACTACATCCGGTCTACGTTTGTGGAACTTCCGGTAAGCGTTATGTCCGTGCCAGTAACCTAGAACCCGGCACACCAGCGTTGGGTCGATAGTGTTTATCCAGGGTATCTATCAACACCGCTTTACATTTTTAACAAAAGTGTTTGTACATTGTCAAAAAGGGGTCTTTAAAACACAAAAATATTTGACGCGTTACAATCTTTCGAATCTTTGTAAGTTACTTTTATTAGGTTTTATTTGGTTTAACATCGCAAGATGTCATTGTCACGGACTGTCACCTGAAGCCTAGAACTGATCACTTTTCTTTATTTTTTTATTTATTTATTTATTTGTTTAAATTTAATGTTGTGCACACAGTGCTATGTTAATATAAATCTAGACAATATTACGAACAAAAAATAAACCTAACACAGCACCAATTACGTACACAACACAATATATGAAACAACTATCTAACAGTACAACAAGATGTAAGAAGAATTTGTGCTTTGTGTGAATTTACTAGTGATTGTGTTTTTATTGTTGTGAGTATGAAATGTAGTGCGTGTAGGTGCGTGTATGGAGTGATGTGTATAAGATGTGGTGTTTATGTAGTGTGTATTCTGGTAGTACCTAGTTTAGTATTAATTGTTTCTGCTTATTTTCAAAGAGGCTAAATGATACTAATATTACAGTAACTTTAAACTTTGAAGTAGGGCACACATAAGCAAATTCCCCTATGTGCTCCAATAATAACAATAATAACATTAGTAATACTAAACATTAAAATCTATAAGACTCAGCTTCCGTTTGTAGCAGAGAGCTGAGTCGTTAAAGATGTCTAAATCGTACATCTTCTCAATTTTAGAAAAGTTACTAACTGCTCTTCCTAAGAGCGAATTTTGAGCTGCTCTGGTGTTGCATTTGTTGTGGCTCAGTAATACAGTATGTCGAGTGCGACGAATATGAGTATTAAAGTTTATTTCAGACAGCAAATCGGCACAATCAATCCGATTATTTAGCAAATTATAAATAAATAACAAAAAAATAAAATATATACAATTAAACCAAAATTATAGTCCAATCATAGTTTTCTATGTATAATTTTATTAAATACAATGCCAGAAAATAAACTTACCCAAGAATGCCACTCCACTAGAAAATAAATATAATACGAAAGTATACAAATACCAAAATATGTTATTTTTGGAACGAGCCTGGAATATCATTTTGGTAACATTGACAATGATTAGGGAGAATCTTGGATTAAATTTAATATGAAAACATTACAAATAAAGCGTCTAACATGGGATTTAATTTAAAATTTTAAAATTCTAAATAATATGGTTGATTCGTCGTACCTTTTTCAAAATATCGGTTTTAAAAACAATTATACCTTAAATCATTTATTAGACGTACCTGTAAAATAATAACGGGCCCAGTATGAATGTAAACATTTTAAACTGCACATTGCATTTTTACAGAATTTTTTTCATGGAGTTGATTATTTGGGATAGTTGCTAAATGCACATCTTGCGCGGTTTATAATATATAAACCGCATGCAATGCATGTAAATGTGTATGTTTTATATATGCATGTAGATGTACGTATGCATGTACGTATAATATACATGTATACGTTCATATATGTGTGCATGGATGATTTAGACTTTTAATTTGTTATCAATAATAACCTCCATGGAAAACGTAAACGTTAACGATTATTCTTTTCTCACTTAAGTTTTTTTTGTCACATCTAATCTTTTACTTAATTTTTGAAAACTTAATTGATCTTTTTATGTTTGAAAATCTTAATTTTTTATACTCATTGTGTACGACTATTCAGGGTGTTCAATAAACCCTGTCACATCCGAATTCACGATGGTCAGTATGAGCAAGAAGAGATATTGGCACATAAAAATAAATTTTTAAAACGAATAAAAATTTTAAAAATATTATAAAATAGCAAATGGTTTCTGACTTCTGCAATGTTGAAAAATGGAGGAGGGGTCACGCTCCCCTCGCTACTCCTCTGCAGAAGTAATCAAGCATTTGTTTAGTTAAATATTTTATTTGAAAAAATTTTCTTTTCTCTAAATATTTTTTTTAATATGCTAATATGTCTTATTGCCGATACTAATCATCGTGGTTTCGGATGTGACAGAGTTTTAAGAACACACTGTATGTTTTCTGAATAAAATTTAAAAAAATATGATTGAGGCAGGCTGCGCTTGCTGTATTATTTTTTCCTGTGTCCAGGAGAATACAAAATACAGTTCTGTGTTTGAAATAGAACCAGAATCCCTAACGCGTATTTTTGACTCAAAAACTACTCTCGGGCTAATATACTAAAAATAAATCGGATGAAGATGAGTCCGCCTCGCAGTATAGCGGTTGGCACACTAGCCCACCGTTCTAGAAGTCCCGGGATCGGCTATTTGTAAGGACAACATGAAATGTTTACTTGCAAGGTGGTTGTGCAGTGAAATATTTTACTTTACCTAATTTCGACTGAGCGTAAGACTGATCACCTTATTTTAAAAAGTTTGTTTTCAATCTGCCATAAAACTGCCAATTGAAACATACTACAGTGTGCTTCTGGGGGTGCGTTTTTTTGTAAAGATAGTTGGAACAAACAAAGTCCTTCGGTGCTTTACTTGAACATCAAAGCAACATTTAAGGCCTTATGCAGCTTGCTTAAGCCTAGCTTATGTATGTTGCAGTTAGTAGATTACTTACTAGACGTGTAAGGAATATTGCAACCCAGTAAATCGAGAGCGAACTACCCTAATGAAGAGCTTTAGTCGAGTTCAAATAGGCCGTAATCCCTGTATTGATCCTCACCTTCTGGGTCGTTTTGAAACTCATCACTCGGTTTATGCTCCTAACTTTATCCTATCGAAATTCGAAAATGATCACAAGTTTTAAATAATAAGTTCTAGTCGGTGGTTCTGGTGATTGGTGAGTTCGCTTCCCGGAAACTGGAAATCTATCACAAACTCGTGACGTAGTTCAATTTTTATTATTTCGTTCTTACATTTTCGAGGATCTTCCATATTACAATGATGTAATTACTTATATTTACACTTCCACTTATTTGTTCGACCAATTAGCGCTTTCACCCTCTAATGAGCATCTTCAGACTGGGTAATATTATACAGTGTAAGGAAAATTTATACAAAACTAAATATTATCTTAAGTGTAGACCACATTATACACAGATTCAGTGTATTTTTTAATCAAACAACCTCGATCAGAATCTAAAGGCTTGTACTCATACATTGGTTTATGTAGGTAAATATAGAGATTACATAAATACTCCGCATAATTTCAGGTTTTAGTATAAACAATGTGTTTTCGAGAGAAAATGAGCCTTCCCTCTAGGCGAGGTCTATCATCGGCAAGAAAATCCTTAAGGGGTCTTAACGCTTTACATCATAAGCAATATTAATGTTACAACGTACTTAATAATTCAAAATATTACTCGCTCATTAAAACACAGATTTATTTATTTATTTTTTACATAAACGGCATAAATTCCCTTAAACACATATATATTGAAAAAATATTTAAAAAAAAAACATTTATTAATACATAACAAAAAATGATAAAATTGCATAATTATAACAATAGCAACATGTAGGTACATACACATAAGCAACCAAAAATATTAACGAAATAAAAACATAAATATAAAAGAGCAAAAAAGGGAAAATATTTTTAAATATAAGGAAAAGTTTCAGAATTATATTGCGAGAGAAAAAAAGAAATCAGACTCGTTTTTACTATCAATTCCAGAACTAAATATATCAGCCTTGTCCTCATACTGATTGCCATACCTGTGGAGCCTAGGGATAGGCGAGTGCATATGATAGTTGGTCCTAGGACTTGCAGAACAAAAATACTATCTGTGGCGGGTATGACGACCAGGTACACGGAAACGAAATCCTGGCAATGAGCACATTAACAAAGCTGGTGCTCAATCACAGATGGTCATCACGTCGATTAAAAATCCTTATGCGACAGTTATCCATTCTTTTTGCGCGTCGGTAATGATTGCAGTCATTGTGATTGAGCTGCCGATGTGTTGGCCAACGTGAAAATATTACATACTCATTCTTATTCTTATTTTTAAGGGTGGGGGTCAGTGCTATACAAGCTAGGAACGTCACTGCGACTTGTGAAGATCTATTGTGACGGGTACCCGTGAAAAGTTCTCGCCTTCCAAGTCCAGTGCCTCGATTATGAACGCTATCTTCATCTGTATATATATCGAGACGGTATACTTAACTTCTGTACTATCTGTATCTTACCTCGGTTTGTTCTACCTACTTGTCAGATCCACATCATATGATCGAAACAAGTCAATGGAATGACCGCAAATAATTAGTTCGCGTTTCGTACGTCATTAATATTTAAAATAGTTCTTATTTATATTTTAAAAGGGCATCTTTAATAAAAAGAGCTCACTTCAAAGCGATTGAGAACTCCAATAAATCTCAATTCAAGCAAAAAATGCTCGCTTGAACATGAATTTTGCATGACTTTTGGAAATCGCCTAGACGGTATGCTTAGCGATCGTCTGTATGTATCTACCGATCTGTACCGATCGACTACAAAGCCGGCTCCTATAACGTCACGATATATACACTCGGAAAGATAGTGAAACAGATAAAAAAATATAGTAACTAAATTATTTTTTTAGAGTGGTAACTTTCTGACGCGTATAATCTGTGTCTGACGCCTAGATATTTTTATTTGTTAATAAGAGAGAACCTAGCGACATTACTTTCACATCTAGGCGTTCGTTTTAATAAAGTGACAGTTCTGTCGGAATTTAATTCTACTTCAAAACTTACTTATTTCTCTCTCATATTTTTAATAGGTTTTTATAAAAAAAGTGCCAACCTCAAAACGATTAAAATTTTTAATTTTTCATAAATCATAATTAAAGGAAAAATCGCTCGGTGGAACATAATTTGTGACACTTTAACGCGTAGATAAACGTATCGAAGGGTTCTAGACCCGTCGGTATAAAACGATGTACTTACATCAAAACTTGATAGTGGGGGTATCGGTACTATACCTTTGTAGTCGGTCGGGAGACTTTTATCTTCAACTATGACGTCTTACTGAAGCATTTCATTTTAGAGCGTAGATATGTGTACCGCGACCTACGCTTCCCCTTGATTCATATCGATGTACCTACCTATAATTTGAAGGCGGGGGGTCGGTATTATATCTTTATAATCGCTAGAGGGAATTTATCTTCAACTATACCGTCAAGGTAGAGGTATGACGTCTTTATCTTTCCATCAAAATCGAGGCCCAGGTCTATAAAGAGCCTGGCTTTGTGGAAGGCGAGAGTTCTCATTTTGATAAATATTCCCCCCTTTTAGGTAGGGGCGTAGCTCTTTAACATCCTCAAATTCATCCTTTAAATCATCAGAAAAAATATTTCGAAAGTGTCAAAACGCTTTAAACTCGCTCCACCACAGTGTCCATGTGAACCTACTAGCTTTTGAATCGAAACATAGTCATTCACTTTTTCCAGGTGATCGGTGGTCGCATACATAACTCAGAAATTCTGATAGATGTAGATCTGTTCGTACCTGATAACTATCTTCGACAAAGACAGCATCGATTGTTTTACCTACCACGATGCAGAACCAACCTGCCAATGGTTATGTCGGTTGGTAGAGCAACTTTGCTACTTAATCGCATCGCCTCGGATGTCGACATATTTCACGACAGTGGGCCTTCCCATGGGAAAGCACTTTCTAACTTTTAATTTTTCTTTTTACATTTTGTTATATTATTTTAATAACATAACTATCTACTGTAATTTGTGATCTATTATTGTATTTATAATGAATTGGGTCTTTTTTCTGTAATGTTCTAAATATCTGAATAAATAAATGAAATTAAATCCATATATATATTTTTAAAGCAAGGAGTTGCATATTTTTTGCCTTGCTTATTATGTACAAGGCTTATATTAACTGCAAAAGGTTTGTTCCTTCTAATTTTTTGACTATAGTGTGAGGATCTGGTGGTGGAAACTCATACAGGAGAAGCCGGACTATTGACAGGCATAAGCAGATCTTCCGTTCCACTTTGAGAGCGTTCGGCATTTTGTGCCCATTGTAATATATTAAAACAGTACTGAAATTATCATATTTTTTTCTCTACATTTTGTAGAACATATAAAAAAAATTGAGTGCACATACTGGCGATTGATATTTATCAACTCATTTTTTTAAAATTTGAAATTTATTTTCAAACCTATTCGAATTACATTAATTAAAAAAAAAAATTTTCATTTTTTAAATTCATATTCTATTGTTGATAATATTTTTAACGTGTTTTGTAAAGGTTGCCTACGTCTTTTGTTTTTGCATTGGTACACCAATCGCAGTGTATTTTGATCATTTTTGTTACACAAAGGTAAGTTGATAAGTCTTACGCTTCAGGTTCTAGTCCAGGTATTATAAAATATTCTAGTGTAAATCACCTTTTCAAATAGTATTCTATTTATTTACTATAATTAAACTTAACGAGTCTTTAAAACCGGTCGGTAGAAAAAAGAAGTGTTCTAAAAAAAGTTGTTTTTTTTTTATTTTACTATATTGAATAACCACAAAGTTAGTGCTTTAAATATGACATTTATAAAAAAAGTATCTTTTAATATTTTTTGATAATTATATGATGTAGGCATGGTTTAATTAATTATTTATGCTCGTATATCAAAGAAGCTGTAATATAATCCTTTTGATGTGGATTCATCCGTTCAACGCAGAAAATTATTATTTTATACCAACCATTAGTAAATTCCATACAGTGGAGACATTATACCTTTTCTTCTGTTCAAATCAACAATAAATGTTCCGCATTATATCTGTATCTGAACTGATAAACCACGGAAGTTGTACGAATGAAATGATCAGGAATCATGATTTTGTGACTGTGCTATTTACAAAACATCTTTACTTTTAAACCAAATGAGATAATTTCTATAAATAAAGAACTTTCAAAGAAAAAAAAAAATTTGATAACGATTGTACGTGTACGGTTCATAGTCCGTTATCGATGACACAAACGTGCTAAAACATTTCACTTGAAATAGTGTGATGACCGAAGAAAGCAATATCATCATTTTCTATAGAATCCAATACAAAATTATAATGCAACTCTAACAGTATAGCACATAAATCGGAAGCGTCGTTCTGCAGTACATTCACATCGTCCCTACCTTGAAGAAATTGACTAAAAAGGAACGTCGCCTATAGAGAGACCACAGAACGCAGTCAAAGTCAGTCTGACCAACAAGTTCAGTTCAGTCAGTCAGTCCAGCTCGACGAAGTCACACAGTTCCAGCATGTAGTTCAAATGCAATCTCTTCATCTCCTTATCGCCTGACACTCGCCCAATCTTCAGTCACATATAGTATAATAGGATGGGGAGGAGTCTTGGACGTGCATAGTCGCTAAATGGAAATTGCACAGAAAAGTATTATAAGGATCATGTACAACAAACATGAACTATTTCCCAGTAATGCACTATACGTAGAGAGTGGACTCATGATTTTAGAAAATTATATTTAGTCATAATCTAAATATAATTTTCTAAATATAATAATAATTTAAATATAAAAATCACAGAAAATCTAGACCCCGACATTGAGATAAAATGCAGAATAGAAGCAGCCCGAACAGGATTTAACAAAATGAAAAATCTTCTTTGTGACGATCGTATAAACCTTAAGCTGAGACAACGAATGGTCAAATGTTATATGTGGTCTGTCTCACTGTACGGTGTAGAGGTGTGGACTCTAAAAGTTAATATTATAAACCGCCTTGAAGCATTTGAAATGTGGATCCACCGTAGAATGTTAAGAATATCTTGGACTGATATGATAACCAACAATGAAGTATTACGTAGAGCCAATACTAATAGAGAACTATTCACCACTGTTAAGCTCCGTAAGATTTCATATTTTGGCCATGTGTTGAGAGGTGATAAATATGCCATACTTCAGCTTGTCATGAAGGGGAAGATCGAGGGACGTAGAGGGATCGGAAGAAAACAGCGTTCCTGGCTTCGAAACATCCGAGCATGGACCAGGATTAGAACTGTGGAGGGCTCTTTCGCACTGCTCAGGATAGGGAAGCTTTCTCCCAAGTGATCGTCAACGTCGGGGGGACTTGACATGACACGTGAAGAAGAAGAATAATCTAAATCGGATCCGATAGTGTACTGTCAATTCTAGGATGCAAAACTATGTTCGCACAGAGGCACTCCTTACATGTTGGTCCAAGATCTTTCAATCTTCTACCTAAAGAATTACAAAACATTAAATCACTGATACCGTTTAAAGTAGGTTCGAGGTCTTGGATTAGCAGGGAAGGAATAGATGGACACCATCTTAAAAAAAAAAATTAAAATTTGCAATGAAATACTGCAGATAAATCCTGTATTTTGTTCTATCAGCATATGCTAATCTTTTTTGTTTTTTTTTCTTTCTTTCTTCATGGTTATGTCATACTATGCTTTAAACTTTAAAATCATTAAAAAAGGAATGGTCCACGCTCATACGCTGAAGTCTTTGTGGGATTTTTCCAAATTATGTCATAGCTTTAATTTTAAGATGTATTTTTGAAGTGTATTTTTGTAATTAAAAGTTTATGTATGGAAAAATAAACAAATCAAAAAAAACAAAAAAAAAATTATCATAAATATTGTTTCGCCATGTAATAAATACGCGTTAAACAGCAACCTCGTGTCGTCTCTGTCAATCTCTAACTGAGGTAGGAGCTCCAACTCTCAGCTACCTAATTCCTACATACGTATTGATATGGTATATCTGGGACTACTAAGATTTTTGCATTAAAACTGAGTGGACTAATCGAAAGTTGATATCGATGTTTTATTTACGTATCAAATAGCTTACCGCGGTAATTTCTGCATACTTTACTTGAAAATGGCAAAAACGGACTACTGTGCTTTATCCTCTAAGGTACAGATATAATATCTAGGGTTTCATTCCCGGCAAGGTCGACATAAAATATATATAAAACAGTGAGTGAAAAGTTTATCTGTTATATTTCATAGTTCGTGGGCTGGATCTGTTAATATAAAAAAAAAGTATAGGCATTCTTATATTTTACCCTAAAACTACTCAAACTTGATTTCTATTTTTAGAAAATAGAAATCAAGTTTGAGTAGTTTGGGGTTCAAATCTCGAATTAAAATTCTTGCCTTCACGTATTTTACTACCAAGATTCACTCCAAGTGAACTACCACTGCAGTACCCTATGAACGAATGGTAGCAGAATCGAAAAAATATATAATGAAATAAATAAATAATACAAATTAATATAAATTTTGGGTGGTGGATTTTCAGCCTAATTTGCTTGGCATTTTTCAGGGATGCTTAGCCTTTCCCCTATTGAATTGCAAATACCACCCCTCTAGTATTACCATACACGTAACAACACATACTGTTCATCTTCCCTCGAGACTATTACAATTGCAAATGTCTCTTTCTTCCCCTATCAACCCTTGCTCTTGTTTCTAACCTGAAGGTGATTGATTGATTTTGTATAGATATTACTATTTTGTCTGCGTCAATGTGGATGAAGAAAACTGTTCTGTGTGTGAAATAGAACCAGGATTCTAAACGAATGTTTTGGAATTGATGGCTGCTCTCGGGTAAAAATCCTGAAAAATCAAATCGAGTGGAGAAAATTCCACCTCGTAGTGTAACGATTGGATCATTTGCTTCCACGCTTTTACCAAGCAAATTCAGGAACTCAAGAAATTCAGGAACAAAATCAAGGAACTACACTGGCTACGTTTTCCACAGAGGGTCGAATACAAACTCTGTTGGCTTATGTATAAGTCACTGCACAACTCTTCTCCGCAATATCTAAGGGAACTATGCATTCTAGATGAACTAGCTGACGGGCGTCTCACGCTTAAATCAGCTACGTCTACGTCGAGAGGAAAAGTTATTATACCTCTACGCAAACAGCGCACTAAATTTAGTGAACGCGCATTTGCGGTCGCAGGCCCTATGGCATGGAATGCTCTCCCAGCAGAGGTGCGAGGCTGTAAAAGTGAAGTGATGTTTCGGAAAAAACTTAAAACCCACTTGTTTTCTAAATCATTTGAATAAATCCATAGCATGTGACAACAAAATAAATTATAAAGTTTATATTTGAAGCACTAACTTTGTGTACACTAAATTAGTGGTTAAAAACAAAGTTGTTTTTATTTATTTTATTACAAAATAAATTATTTTAATTAAATTACAAATTTAAAAGAATCACTATGTAAAGCGTCCTTGAGGTATTTTATTACGAAAATGGCGCTGTATAAGTTATCCATAATTATAATAATAAGCCTGGGTGTTCTGTGCTATAATTTGCCACTGCAATTGGGCCTATTGTAGTGAAAAAAATAATATACATACCCGAAATCATTTTTAAGACCTCACTTTTGCAATAAATTTCAATCTTAGTAACGCTAACCTTGGGAGTGAAATCCAGCTTTGTCTACAAACATTCGGTCATATTGAAAATATGTTTCATGTGATACGAGCCTATGAGCCCAGGCGGATGAAGAATACACTTCTGTCTGTTAAAAATAATCGTAACCTTGGACAAGTGTTTTCAACTCGATGACTGCTCTCAGGTAAATGTCCTGAAGAAGGAAATCAAGTGGAGATAAGTCCGCTTCGTTGTGTAGTGGTTGACGAGTTCGCCTACCATTCTTGAGGTCCTGGGTTCGATTCCTGGCAGGGTGAACGTATACGTCACTGCAATATTGCATTGTTCCCTGACTGGCATCTGACCTTCATTTCACAAATGGTTTGAGTAGGTAGGAAGAAATTACCTTAAGATAATATGCCCGCCCTTGTGTTTATATCATCTGCTAAGAGGTTAAAATCATTATTTGCATATGTTTCTGAGATAATGAGGTTTAAAATATTTTTTTGCATTTTCTCAAATATTTTACTTATTTTTCAATGAATTAAAAAAAACTTTTTCAGCATGTGTGGTAAATATTTGTCTTTAGATATTTGTTGATTTTCACCTAATTTTAGTTTTGTTTTTGATTTAAAATGAAAAAATCTCAATCAATGCATTTTACCTGTCAGGAAAAAAGTGACCTTTGTCAATAATGATATTAATTATTGAATGGCCAATGGGCCACTAGATGGCCCATCCCTGTAGCTTTCTTTTTCTATCGCTCTGATATTTGAGAAAAAGCGATATGCCCCCGCTTGTCCCCACTTACCACCCACCCAAAAGATGGCTTTAGTGGGCCATTGTCAGGAGGAAGCAACAGATACATCTTAAACCATTGACAAGTAAAATTCATTAAGTCATTTAGTGACTTTTACCTGCAAAATTTATATCGGTTTCAACAACAATTAAAAATAATAATTAATTTTACTTCTCACTAAAATTCGAAATAATATAATTGAAGATTTTTATCTGATTTTGTACGGCCACTTTATATAGATAATGGCTTTTACATTTCATACATTGAATGCAGATAATGAGTTTTGTACACTCAACTCGTTTTTGCTAAATATTGCAAATAATGAGTTTTACCTCTAAGCAGACAATATAATGTGTTAAATAAAATAAATTATCAAACTACGCTGCATTTGGTTTGCCGATGTGGTACTCCTGAACGTCCTAGACAGCTCAATGTAACGTATATTAATTTTCAACAATATTCTGAGTTTGTCCAAATTTTTGTAGACAAGGACTGGATTCAACTCCCTGGGGAGCTGTTTATATTGACATATTACAACATAGATGAATAACATTTAAGAGAAGGTAATATATAAGTCTAGGCATCTACAGGGCTTACGACCTGTCAATGGCTGGTTTAAGTGGCCACTTTACACACTGTGTAAAATTTACCATTCTACTCATATTTAAACATCTATATTCCTTCAATTATTTCATTTGTTGATGTTTGTGAAGTTAAAAAGCTGAAACTGAAGCTAAAGTGGCCACCTAAATCAGCCATTGACAGGTCATAAGCCCTGTAGATGCCTAGACGTCTATATTACCTTCTCTTAAATGTTCTTCATCTCTGTTGTAATGTGTTAATATATTAATTTTACTTTTTGCACCTGGACGCTAGCTCAGTAGAATGTACATATTAGTCTCTATAAATAAAATTCAAAGTACCTTCGTAAATAGATATTTGGAACTTAACTGGAAATTAACTACGAACTCAATGCGTCCCATCATATTACCGCCTCTCACAATTTTTTTTTTTTTCAGTAGGTACTACCTACCTACCTACTTTCATCGCAGAGCTGCATTTTTTAAGGCTGTACTCGGGTAAAGCGAACGCAAATTTAGGAAATCATACGATTTTGCCATTTTAAAACGAATGTTTTTTAAAAATCGCGGAATAAAAAAAATTAAATAATTATACATTAGATAAAAACAATATTTTTCATAGGTATTTCTATTAAAACATATACTTAAAAGTTTTATATAATTCAACAATATTTTGAGTTTGTCCAAACTTCTGTAGACAAGGACTGGATTCGACTCCCTGGGGATTTTTTTAGAGAAATTACTTTTACGCCATTTCAAATTTAGACTAAACTTAAGTATCTGGGATCTCAATAAAGACTAAGTATTGAACTAAATTCTTTCTATAATGATTTGAAGATAATAAATTAAACAAGAAAGTGGCCGCGGCAGAATCTTATTTTTTTGTTTTTGAAAAGAAATATAAGCATTTTAAATCACATCAATTAGTGTGACATTTTCCTTTATTTCTACTTGAAATCATGCCTTCGGTTATATGAACCACTGGGTGCGGAAATAGGAATGATGATGAATACGACCCTAAAAAAAGTTCAATCAAACCTCTCATTATGCCCATGTTGACCAAAACGCAACAATTTTTTCACGTTGTGTGATAGAACTGGCCCCTAGTACATTTTCACTGAAAAATCAGTCCATTTTGTCACTAAATAGGAAATTGGTGTCATTTAACACCTAAAGAGCCATCGATTCGTCTATGTCGGACACCCTTTTAAATATGTCGACACGGAGGTCAACCCTGTTTATATTTATGACTCGGGACTGAAAGGGTTTGTTTGCGCTTCTAGTTAGTAAACGTGGTACGTTAACATTATTAAGTAAAGACACACAGCTTATAGTGAACAATTTAGGAGCGACTTTTGCCTGTGAACTTACCCCGGCTCGCTAGAAAATAGATATTGGTGATGAGGCGCATTTCCATTTCAATGGATATCAATATTTTAATAAACAAAACAGTCAGATCTGATCAAAAGAAAATCCCCAAATTATTCATCAGTCATCTTTGCATTAATTAAAAGTGACAGTATGGTGCGATATATGGTCTAATGGAGTCATTGTTCCTTATTTTTTTGAAGATAATCGCGGCATTACGGTTTTTGTTACTAAGTAATATTTTCGTAACATGATTGATTACTTTTTGACAGCAGAATTTGATGCTTTCGGCTTGATTAACGCGTTTTTCCAACCAGATATATTTGAGCACTCGAAGTTCAGGCTATTCGATGTTGATAATAAGATCCTCAAAGTCATCAACTCTCCTAATTATTGTCTTATTTTTCAAAATGATATCTATTTATTTATTTGTTCATATTTTTTCCATTATAAACTATGATTAATAATAAAAATAATGTGACCTCACTGGGGTTTCCCGTGCCGAGGACACTTAACAATTTACTTTTTTTAAAATATTTTTACATTTGAGAATAAACCAAGAAGACTAACTTAATAAACAGAGATAATTAACAAAATGTTCAAACAGTTTTAAACACTACGTATTTATGTCGACAATTCATTTATGTTCATCTTTATTATTTATATTACAAAACGCTTAATGAGGAAGTTCAGTGGTTTTTAAAAAAAAAATATTTGTTAATAGACTGTTAAACTAAGTCAATTTTTTTTTTTTTAATTTTTACATATCGTATTATCGGTGCTACGATTTTTTAAAGTTTTGTATTTCTGAAATAACTCCGCGTGTGACGTCAGAGGTTCATTTCCGCTTATTCTCATTCAGTTCTTCCTATTGGTCCAGAAGCGACAAGCAGACCGGAAATCTTCCATAGCTCTCAGATCATAGGTTGATTCACATGAACCAGTGACGTCATTTAAAGTAGTGCGTTTTTATCAAAATATTTTTTATTATTTTTTCTGTACATTTTCAAGAAACTTTGCCGTACAATTTAATGCTCTAATTTTTACCCCGCGTAAGAAAACATTTTTTGTATCCAATTTCCCGTAGGGCTGAAGTTCCTCATTAAAGAACAAAAACATAACATAAGCCATACACCTGTGGAGCAGTTCATTCAATATTGGTTTGGGCGAATGAGACAATCCATTTTACTCCTAGCTTTCCACTTTCCATTTTTTTATAGCCTTTTTGAACATTTTCTCGTTACTAATTGATACCTTCGATAAATGGTGAAATATAAACTGTTTTAAACTTAATACTGAAAAGTGCAAAGTAATCTCCTTCTTTCGACTTAAAAATCCCACAATTTTTTTTAACACTAATAAAAGCATTGCAGTTTTACCGGTTCCTTCTAAAACAGTCCTACGTGAAAATCGACAGCAATGTAAACAAATTTCTAAAATTTCTCAGTTTCGTCCAAAGATTGACCAAAGACAAAAATATTAGCACCATTAAAATAAATCCAACCATTAAAATACTTAACTGTTCATTAATTCGTCTCCATTCGGAACATGGTTTTGTAATTTGGTCTTCGTATCGGAATCATATTGACCATTTGGAGTCCGTCCAGCATAGTTTTCAGATAAGAGTCGCATGATTCTTTTATTTTTTTTTATGTATTTAATTATTATATAGGTACAAATTATATTATAACATATGATTTGGCATCTTGATAATATTACTTTCACCAGTTATTCCACACTCTATCACAGAGATCCATTACCATTACTTACAAAATTTGAATCGGGTTGTGGGCCTGTGGCTAGTGTCTCGGACTCACGGCTCAAAGGTCCGTGGTTCGAACCCCACTACCCCATCTTGATTATCATTATGTAATAGTGAGTTATTTACAACTCGTTAAAAATGGCCCTAAAAATTAAATATTTGGGTAAATCATAAGAACGCTAATATATATTTTCTTGAGAAAAAAATTAAAAAACATTTCCGAAAAACGGTTATTTAAATGTGTTTTTAGCATTATTTTATGTACGTCAAAATTTTTTGGACCATTTTGTAATTTATTTTTTTGTAAAAATAAGTATTTGCGGTCATATGATTTACCCAAATATTTCAATTTTTGGGGCCATTTTCAAAGAATTGTAAATAACCAAGTCTTTTTTTTTTGAAAAATGGGAATCGAGCTATGATAGTACGAACCTTAAAAAAAGGCATTGTATTTTGTTGTATTTTTTTTAGATAGTTGTACAAATAAAGTTTGAGCATCTAGTAATACCTTAACGAATAAACTAAATATATAAAAATAATTTCAAAAAACAAAACATTGTTATAAAATCCAGATGCTTTCCTGTGACACTCTACCTATATGGATGTGTTGAAAAAGGGAGTGTGTTTGTTGCACGACAACACCCGCCCGCACACGACTAACGCCACCAAGGCGCATTTGAACTCGTTTGGTTGGGACATTTTAAACATCCTGCATACTCCCCTTACTTAGCGCTTTCAGATTTTCATCTTTTCACCTTTCTGAAGATTCACATAAGTGGGAAAAAATTCTAACCGATGAGGAGGTGAAACAAGAGGTCTTGAAGTGGACGAAGGAGGTGGCGGGAGAGTTCTATGAGGAAGGCATAAAAAAACTTGTGCCACAACTTACAAATTGCATAGAACGGGTAGGCGACTACGTGGAAAAATAAGTAATTTACATACAAACAATATGCTATAGTTTTTTTGAAAATATATATTTTTTAAATCCAAAAATTAAGTACTCTTACTTTCATTTTTATTTTTTTTATATTCTTTTATTCAAGAAACATACAGTACGGTTACATAGTTTTATATTTTACACAGTTAGACTTAACTCTAATGGACCAGTGAAGTTTCCAGTGAAGAAAAAAAAAAAAGGAAAAAAAAAACATAAATGGAAGTTATTTAAAAATTATAATTAAAGTAAAAAAAGTTATTTAAAAGTTTATAGTTAGTATTTACAAATGGAAAACTTCTGGATATGCCTCGTATGTTAATAAATAAAATAATAAAATTAATCCCGCTAGATAGCAGATGCAAAGATTTTGTCATGCTAAAATATTAATAGAAGGCAAAACAATGGAATATTTTTAAGAATTGTGAAGGCAACTTATTTGTTACAAAAAATATCTAAAAAGGTTTTTTAAAAAAGCTAAAAATATTATTTGGATTATTTGCCAAAAGGGGTGAAAGTTAAATGTCTCGCAAGGGTCGAAGGTGTAATGAGGCCAGAAAGGGTTGTCTTGTTTAGAGACGCTCCACAGACAAAGGGGATGTTCGTAAATATAGATATTCTGGGGTTGAATTCAATATATATTTTTAACGTGTATATCTTCCATATATGTAGAATTTTTGTTTTATTTTTTCTTTCTTTGTTATTTAATTAATTAAAATATAATAACAATGTTTTAAACATTTTGTACATAAATGCATATTGTAATTTTATATTTAACATTCCTACCTCTACACAACCACTGCACGGGGCGGACTTATCTTTACTCGATTTCCTTATTAGGGATTTTTACCCGGGAGCAGCCATCGAGAGAGAAAAATACTCTACACATAATTCAGTCTTTGAAAATGTAACATGTTTATTTTATAGCTAAAAACTCTAACGCTAAACAAGGATGTTTAACACTAAGGGAAATTTTATATGAAAAATGTTTTCCTACACTAGAATAAAAATTAAAGCATTATTTATGTTTAAAGCATTAACTTTGCGGTAAAACATTTTGAGTAATGTTAGTAAATATTATTATATAACCACTTACCGACTTTTTTAGTCCACCGATTTCGAGACGTACCGAGATTCATTGGGAGGACGTCACGTAGCTTCAATATTCGCATTAAAGAACACATGAGATGTTTAAATAATAATAACTTTTCAGAGTTTGCTAATTATCTTTTAACTTCAAATCACGATTTTGATAAGGATAAAGGAGTAAAAAAATTACATTCAAATAATAATAAAGGACTTAAATTCAAGAATATGAAGATTTTTCACATCAAAAAAGCCTTAAAAAATTATATTCCCTTAATAAATAATCAAATAAGTTTTTAGTACAGCCCTCTTTTTAAATTAAAATCAACCAATCTGGTAACCCCACCTCTACCCACCCTTCCTCACAACTCGCCACCAATTCTTCAATTTAAGATTAAATATGTTTTAAATAAGCTAAGTGCATGTTTAGACATGGTGGAGTTCGCATCTCTATAAATCTGCATGTGATTTACGTATTTTTGGAAATATTATAAATACGTTGATGGTCAATGTGGAGGAGTATTTTAGTGTTTGCATAGTGGTTTAGTGAGTGTCTTGACGAAAAGACGGGTACGTCTTGAAACCGGTAGACTAAAAAAGCCGGTTAGTAGTTATATACTAATATTTACTAACATTTAATAAAAAATAAAGCATTTAATTGTACGGCGAAGTTTTTCGAAAAAATATGAAAACATTATAAAAATGAGCAACTTTAAAACGTCTATCGACGTTTAGCGTGTTTTGACGGGCACGGGGTTCTACTTTTAAATGCCAGGAAATTTCACCGACTTGAACCCGTGACGTCACGGGTGTGATGATTTCAAATTTACGGAACTTCATAGCTTTGATAATACGATGGATATTTTTTTTTATGGCATTTTTTTTTAATCCACTGAACTTCATAATTATTGTTCGCTGTCTTTAATTTTTGAGCTGTTTCTTTCGTTGTATTTTACTAACTGAAATGTAAACATGGGAGTCGTTCGTTAAAATTACAATTAATATTAAAACACCCCTGCGGGAGTTGCAAATATTAAATATTCAAAATCTCGGCACTGCGAAATACCCCGTGTTCAAAATAGGGAAACTCACCCTATTTGAAAAACGCTTTTGTTTCGCTTGAAAATTTGATTTAGAAAAATAGCATTTTCAGTTTTTTTTCGATCTGTTTTTATTTTGTAATTATGGACCGTTTTACAATGCGAAAAATCTACACAAAAAACTGAAATGTGTTTTTTGATGAAAATCGATTCTTCTATATGAAATCTATCGATTAGTGAAATAAAATTTTAGCAGAACGATATACTACATGTGCGAACTAAAATTATTATTTTTAATTTAGTCCCGGACTGGTATCTGAACCGTAAACTGGTCATCTTAATAATGATTTCATGCTAAAGTAAACCGATATGTTATACAATATGTTATTTAATGTTTCTATATAACCACTTACCGACTTTTCTATGTCTACCGGTTTCGAGGCGTACCCGTCTCTTCGTCAGGACACCAATTAAACCAACATGCAAAACCCACTATACACCTTCACCATAGTTGTTACACAAAAATATAAAACCAACTCGATATGCATTTTAATAAGCACATGCACTGATTAAGACAAACATCCACTGATTATGTAAAGTCAATTAATTAGAACTAATTATTAAAAAATGCCAAATAATGTCATTTCATAGAACAAAGCAACCAATTTCCTTCGAGTACCTATTAGAAAACTCCAAAATTCATGTAGTTAAGTCCATCAGAGATTTAGGAGTTGTTTTGGACTATAAACTGACATACAACGAGCATATAGATAATACAGTAAATAAATCACTGAAATTACTTGGCTTCATTAACAGAATATCCTCTGATTTTACTAATACCCTTTATTGCTTAACTGTTCGCCCTCTTCTAGAATATGCCTCTGTGGTCTAGTCTCCATTCTATGTCAATAGCATAAATCACATTGAATCAGTCCAACATCGCTTGTTTCGAAAAGTAGCGTGGACGCTTGGACTAGAGAGAGGTAATTATTCTTATTGACTCCATATATATGTTCGGCTTACTAAATGGTATAATCGATGTTCCATCATTACTGGGACAAGTGAAATTCAATATTCCGACTCGTAGGTTGAGAAACAATGAAGTACTGTTCATCGATCAGTATAGAACAAACTATGGCTTTAATTTTCCAATGACCCGTCTTTGTCGTATTGTTAACTCAAGACAAGATCTGGACCATTTATTTAGCGCTCGTTTAAATCGTTGTAAACTTAAGCCTAAAGCGCTAAATAAATAGTCCAGATCTTGTCTTGATGTCCTTTATGTTTGTCAAAGCTTCTTTTCTTTTTTTAAATGTTACCTATTCCTATTCTTTTATTATTATATTTAAACCCTTTAAATTGTGTACATGGACAATGTCCGTTAATAAATGAATAAATAAATAAATTATATCATGAAAATATTTTATGTTCAACAGTGTTTTTGGTTTTGTTAAAATTCCAGTAGTTATTTTTTATTATAAAATAACCTTCTCCCGAAAATGTACTTGTGGATATTTCGCTTTGTGAAAATGTCTGGTCCTCAATTATGTAAAAGACATGTTTGTTCATGTAACTACCTTCTGGACGTACATATATAAATGTACGCTTCGTGAAATACATTACAATAGAGATGAAAAATGTTTTGGAGAAGGGAGTATAGAAGTCTAGGCATTGATTATGTATACAGCGGAACTTTGGAACAACTGTACGCAAGGAGCGTGTAATAAATTAAGGATCACGTATAAGAACTCATACCGACAATTATTTGGATTGCCTAGGTACTGCAGTGCCTCTCAAATGTTTACAGCTGGACGAATAAACACCTTCGCTGCCCTGCTTCGCCAAAGAGCCTGGAGCCTATGGGAACGCCTAAAAAAGTCTAATAATGAAATTCTCCAAGCCACTGCAGAGTGGATCCAATCACCGTTGTTCAAGCGATGGCGCGATATGTTAAGACCACCATAAGTGCTGCAATATATAATTTCATTTCATGTTTATATTTATGTTTATGGTTATATTTATGTTTATTTTTATATTTTTGTTTTTATTTATATTTATGTTCATGTTTATATGTTTATATAGTAGAATTGGCTCTGCACTTTATAGCCATTTTACTGGAATAAAAATTAAAAAAAAAAAAAAAATTGACTGAGCTTATGACCAGTCATTGGCTTGTTAAAATGACCATTTACACACTATGTCACATGTAATATTTACCATTGTGCCTATGTTTGAACATTTATATTTCTTCAATTCTTCCGTCTGTTGATTTTGTTATGTTCTGAACGGGAGGATTTTCAGATTATTTACTAAGTTTTTTTGCTCATTGATCGAGAAATCGGAGATTCTCAGGGGTGCTCCATAGTAAAATGACCGATACGTACGAAATCCTCGTCTTTGAGAGAATGTGCAGAATGGTTGGTGAATTAAATTTTCCACACTGTCCAGTGAGCCCAATGTCTCTGGGTACGAACTGAACTTATATTCTGCGCCGACCTTTTCCATCAATGCGAAGAACTATCTACTAACAATCCTTTCACGGTGACTTGAATAAATTGATGCAGGTAATTGCCTTTAAATAAGCGATGCTAATCTCAGAGTTTTAATTCGTCAAGCTATACGCATTATTACTCTGAGGTGCTAATCATCTAATCTGAGGTTATCAAATGTATTAATTTACTAAAATTGACATAGGCTATTGTGACACAAATAAATACAGTTTTTGCTACCATTAGTGTTTGCAATATGGTCAAGAGGATGAATGACAATATCCGACAAAGGCAAACAACAAACAAACAAACCATGTCGCCAAATTCTAAAATAAGAATATGGGGATTAAGTTTTAAATCTTATACGGATAGAGTCTTGAACTTACAGGTACAAATTTTAAAAATTATCGTACCTGTAAAAATAAAGAATGAGGCAAAAGACAACAATAAAATATTATTTGATTTTGTTAACGTTTTTCCAATTAACAAACAGTGTCAGTATAAGATAATGACAGATCATTTCCTCGATTGCAATTTTAAATCCAAAATAAACCACCAGATCATGACCCGACAAGTATCGGCACAGCAGCTGATGGTACCACGACAGAAAAACTACTATGGTGACAGAACAATGGGTAGTGTAGTACCAAAACTGTACAATTTAATACCAGCTGAAAATCGTGAAGAAAAAAACCTAATTTCATTTAAAAAAAATAGTCAAAAAATTATTAAACAGCAAGTGAAACTTAAGTCTATAAATATATTTTATTCTTTAATTATTATTAAACTATGTACTTACTTATAATTTTTTTTTTTAAATGTAATGTAACCCGCAGACAAGCTTCGGCTTTGCGGGAACAAAAATACAATTTTGTATGTTACTTATTTGTTAAAATGAATAAAACCTAATAAAAAAAAAAATTTTTTTTAATAATTTGCCCAATGAAGAGTTAACCGAGAAATTGCTTTAATATTGTTATAGATTTTTATCAAGAAATGTCTACAATGCATTATAATTTCTCAATCGTACGATTACAAACTCTGGGTTCCTGCCGTCTAGAGCCGACTAAGATGTATAATATAAAGAGATAATTCCCTTTGTTCACCTGTCGAGAGAAAACAGCGCTTGTAAGGTGCACTGGAGAAATCCAGAGACATTAGGTATAATAATTGGACCATTATCCACAGATAATTGGAACATCCAACTCCCAAGTTAGTTGAGAGAACAATCCGTGAAATTGAATTCTTAGGGAAAAAAATAAAGTGACATAAAACTTATTTATCTTAGAAGAAAATAATCATTTCAATTTAACGTCTTGCAATTTCAAATTAATTTATTGGACCAAAATACCATAACAAATAAAACAAAATATTTAAGGCGTTAAATTGGGACAACATATCCGCCCAGTGCCTCGATTATGAACGCTATCTTCATTTGTATTTATCGAGACGGTATACTTAACTTCTGTACTATCTGTATCTTACCTCGGTATGTTCTACCTACTTGCCATATCGACATCACATGATCGAAATAAACCAATGAATGACCGCAAAAATTAGTCCGCGTTCCTTACTTCATTAACATTTCAAATAGTTCTCATTTATATTTTAAATAGGCTTCTGTGATAGAAAGCGTCCACTTCAAAGCGATTATAAACTCTGATAAATCCCAATTCAAGCAAAAAAGGCTCGCTTGAATATAATTTTCATATGTCTTTTAACCATTGCCAAAACGATATGCTTAACGATCGTCTGTATTTATTTACAGAGGTAGTACTGAGCGATTACAAGGCCGACTCTCAAAACGTTCTCTCAGAAAGATAGTAAAACAGATGGAAAAAATATAATTACTCAATTTATGTTTTACAGTGGTAACTTTCTAACGCATAGATACTCTTATATTTTACTAGAACAGAACCTAGTGACATTACTTCTTGCATCTAGGCGTTTGTTTTATTAAACTGACAGTTATGTCGGAATTTAATTCGACTTAAAAATTTACTTTTTCTCTCTATTATTTTACTCTCTTTTAAGAAAAATAGTGCCAACCTCAAAACGATTAAAAATTTTAATAAATCATAATAAAAGGAAAAATTGCTTGTCGGAACAAAATTTTTGACACTTTTGATGCGTAGATAAACGTATCGAGGGTTTCTAACCGATGTACTAACATCAAAACTTGATGGTGGGGGGATCGATAGTATATCTTTGTAGTCGGTCGAGATAATTTTATCTTCAACTATGACGTCATACTGAAGCTATGTCATTTTAGAGCGTAGACATGTGTACCGTGACGTACGCTTCCCCTTGTTTCATATCGATGTACCTACCGAAAACTTGAAGGTGGGGGGGGGTCGGTAGTATATCTTCGTAATCGCTAGTGAGAATTTCGCTTCTACTATACCGTCAAGGTGAAGGTATGACGTCTTCATCTTCCCATCATAATCAAGGCCCAGAGCCGCGAACGGCTATCTTCATCGGTATATACTGAGGCGGTATAAACTAACATCGATATTTACGTACGAAAGTGTGTATATTTGTATGATAATTCCAAGTGATTTCGTCGGTAACCGATAATTGAACATGTTAAAAAAAAAACATGTATACATGTTCTATTTTTCATACAGAAGACTTAATTTTACTTTGTAGATAAAATTGAAGTTAAATTTTAACTTTTCATCAGAATACGTAACCGGGAACCGTCAAGCAATGGCTCGATATTATAAAGACATAATACTCTTCTCTTCGTTATTTCTTCGATGCCTTGAGACTAAACAAGGGCTATTTTTTCCCGAAACGTGTTCGAAAAATATTAGTGTATGTTCGTTTGGTTTTCGATGTACGTTATAATAAATATGTCCATCCAGGAATGAAATAATTAGGGGTTTTGCAACTAAGAGCAAAATTTCTGAGGTGCAGATTATTCAGAATAGAGCGATCAGAAATGTGTTTCACCTACCGTATGATACTCATGTAAGGGACATTTATTTTGAAACAAAAATCATGCCTTTTAGCATGCTTTCCTATTTCGAGATAACTGACACTATCATTAATACTACTCTCGACTCAATGCACGGTAACATAAAGCTAGCTTTCATTGGAGACATCCATCGGTACAGTACTCGATCAAAAAACAATATATATATTGGATCTGTGAAGTCTACGAAGTTTGGTACTAGATCTTTACAATACATAGGTTTCAAGGAATTTAATAAATTGCCACAAAAATTTAAAGTACCTATTTCAAAATATAGAAACAGGACGTGCGAATTGAAGAATTATTTTTTCCAGAAGTACTTTGAATAAATAATGTTAGTTTATAGAGAATGCGCATCTTGAACATATACCTTTTAATATTTCACCGTTTTTGCTTGTATATGTAATTTTTAATACTATTTAAATGTTATTTGTGTTTTTTTCTTTTTATATACTTTTTTTGGCTTGTATACATAATTTCAATTTTTTCAACGTTTTTGATAAAAAAAATTAACCTGTATTGGGTGTGCGCATATTTTGTTAATTAAAAAAAATGATTTTATTTTGTACTAGTTCAGTATGTATATATACATCCATGTAATTTTTAAACTTTTTCAATTTTCTTTCCCAGATTGCATAATGTAAACATTATTTTGAATTTATTTCCATGCCTAGTATTCTGTTTATTCTGTTATTTTCAAGTATTTTTCATACCCTTTTTAATTTGTAGTATATCATAATTTTAATTTTTCTGCTTTTGTTAAATAATATTATAGTTTAAAATTTAAAAACGTCTCTAAAAAAAATATTATCTGTATGTCCCTAAATGAGTTTTTTTTTAAAAAACTCCTTGGGAATATTGTATATAATTATGTATAATATGTTTTCAATATAATGAAAAAAAAAATAAAAGAGTTAGGGATTTACGTTTTTATTCCTTTGGGACTTGTTCCAGAGTGGCACTAGATCGTTTTTTTATTTATTTATAAATACATCCAATGGGCATTTTAAGGACAAATTTAAACATAGAAAATTATTATTAAGGAAAATAGAAAAACACAATTGTACATAGTAGACTTGGTGAGAGTGGAAGCGGGAGAGAGGTGTTTATACATAATTGAATTTGTTTCAGAGATCGTTTGAAAGAAGACAAATTGTTATCAAATAAATCAAGACTGGTTTGTTTGTTGGCAGACCTAAGAATTCAGGGCATAGGGCAATGAAAACCATAGTTAGTTCTGTGGTTATCGGTATAAAAGAGTATGTTTTGTCTGAGGTTTCTAGTTGGGATATTTGATTTTATTGAGCTCAGTAGTTCAGGCGCATCAAAGAGTTGAGAATTTTAAATAAGACTAGAAGGTCGGATTTTTTTCGACGGTCTTGAAGAGAAGATATATTTATGCTAGTTTCTTATTCATTCTACGTATATTGGTCTCTGGATAACCCCAACCTCCAGCCTATCTTTCTTAAAAATCGATGTTGAACTGATTCAATATTTTTTATGTGAAAATCATAATATGGAGACCGGATAACTATTATTTTATTAGCAATTTACGTTATTTTATTGATCCGGGCACGTGATTTAAGATTTATTTTTAAGATGCGGTTTTTCGTGTCTGGTTCGTTGCGATGTTACAAATAGTACTGATTTTTCTTGACTTGCCACCGGGAAAGGAAGAGACTGCTGAAATCAAAACAAGGGCCACCCGATTTTAAAATATAGGATGGATTGACACTTGAATCAAAATACACATGAATCCGAAACACTCCAATGGCAAGAGTATTTATCTCTTAAACATATTAACACAGATATGAACGATATCGATCTCCAATGTGATTATGTTCAGCAGCCTGACTGCTCTTCGGATCGGTTTAACTCTCATAAATTTCGTCTGTGCCGACACCGTCGTAAATATTCTCATCAGGAACATAAAAATTCATCTATATGGCCGAATTCTGAGCCAAAAAAAATGGATTAAAAAAAAAATATGTGCGTTAACATTACAAAATATATATTTCACACAATTATAGTACCGAGATTAGAGCACGACTATCGGCAGCAAACATATTTTATTATTGCTTGTTTAAACATCTGGGATCCAAATTGCTCACGAGAAAAACTAAGACCATTATTAACAAAACTCTCTTCGGACCGGTCATTACATATGGTGCCGAATGCTGGGTTTTGACTAAAAGAGATGAAAATATGGTATTAGTATTCGAAAGAAAAATATTTAGGAAGATATTCGGTGCTGTCAACCAAAACGGAGTGTGGAGGAGACGGTTTAATCATGCATTAGAGGCGCTGTATGGCGAACCCAACATTGCACAATTCATCAAAATAAGTAGATTACAATGACTGGGCAATGTGCACATAATGAATGATAACCGCACCCCAAAAAAGATTATTTATACCACTCTGGAAGGCAGACGAAGCAGAGGCAGACCAAAATTAAGATGGCTGGATAATGTGGAAAGTGACATAAGAGCGATTGGCCAGACGAACTGGAGAAGAGCCGCGGGGTGCAGGGAGGAATGGAGACAAATTCTGGAGGAGGCCAGGGCTCACAACGGGCTGTAGCGCCACTGATAATGAACAGTCACAGTTACCGTTTCACAGCAGCGTAGCTTAAAATCTGGTACAAGCTTTTACAGTTTTACAAAAATTATGAAACGGTTATTTAAGAAACAGTTTCTCATTTTTTCATATTCGTGGAAACGGGTGCAGCCGCGTTCATTTTCTTTTGACGGTTTGATTTATTTTATTTTTATTTCTGTCGTACATTAAATTAACTGTTTAATTTGCTTATGAGGATATCACATCTAAATCCGAAAAAAAACTAGTTTAAAATAACAGTTAATTTTTTTTTACCACCTTTACTTTAAATACAAGTCAACTGGTCCATGAAGAAACATCGACAACTTGTAAAAACGGCAATAGGCTCATTTCATATGACCCGACGGTGAAAATCCACACGACACGATTAAATTACATAGGACGGATTGATATTTATTATTTATTTCATATCTTAAAATAGTACACACATTAACGTATTTTAGTTTGTGCTCTAATGATAACATTATAATATATAATTCAATAGCATTTATAAATTGTTCAGCACATATGTCTTAAGCCAAGTTTAACATTTTTTCCGCCATTAGTTTTTTTTCCCATTCCAAAATATTTTTTAAAATTTTATTTTTTTAATTTTTATTACATAGTTTTTTTTTATAGAACGGAATTTGTGATTTAACTTTTTTTTTCTTATAGTAGTCTAATCTTTCCCTTTTCTCTAATGTTATGATTTTGTTCAACAGCAAAGAAGACCTGCAATTCTTGGTAACAAAAGTCTACCATGTATGCAAGAAAAGCGATTTTCTTATGAATGTTGATAAATCGAAAGTGATGGTTTTTGAAAGGGATAAAAATATAACTAAATGTGAGATCAGCGTGAACGGAGATATTCTGAATCAGGTAGAAGAATTTGTGTATCTGGGAAGTATGTTTACTAGGGATGGAAAGACCGAGAAAGATATTGAAAGGAGGGTAAGTGCCGGGAACATGGTGAACGGTGCACTGAAATCTACTTTGGCAAACAATTTTTAATCGCAGGAAGCTAAACTAGCAGTTCACAACTGAGTTCTAGTGCCAACTCTAATGTAAAGGAGTGAAGTATGGGATTGGAAAAATAATGATAAAAGTAGTTTGAATGCTGTCCAAATGCGATCCCTTAGGCGAATGTGTGGCAAAACGATGTTTGATAAGTGCACAAATGTCGAGATCCGTGAACTGCGTAAGGCTGAGATATGCATTGTCGACAGAATCAAGAAAGGGGTGCTGCGTTGGTTTGGACATGTAGAGCGAATGGACAACGAAAGAATGGCTTAAAGGATCTACGATGCGAATGTTGATGGATACAGAAAACGAGAAAGGCCGAGAAAGACATAGCAAGATCAAGTCCATCAAATACTTGAAGATGGACATGTCAAAAGTAGGAGTAATCGGCGTGCGTGCATGAGAAGATGTATGAATGTAGAGGAAGCGAGGTCTGTATGCCAAGATAGAGTGATATGGTGTTCTATCGTCTCTGCTTACCCCTACGTTTCCCCAAACGGCGTGATAGTTTCTTTGTTTTTGACATTCATGATTTTTTTCGAAATTCTATGTTTTTTATTACACACATACAAATATTAAGGTATTGTAAAATATTATTTGCCTACATGTAAGTATTTATCATTCATTTAGCATCGACTTTACCTTTGCGTTTACATTTAAAATAAAATAATTTTAAAGTTTTGTTTATCTTTTGTATAAGATTTTTTTCGATTTATTTAATTTTTTAATGGCAAGCAAATACTCCTAACTATTACACTACCAGGGCTGGTATTCTAAACGAAATTATAGCGCGGTATAGCGCGTTTTTACGTACTAAATACGCATTATAGCGCGCTGTAAACGCGTTCGGAATACCAGCCCTGGCCGACTTATCTTCACTCGAATTCATTTTGCTGAATTTTTACGTTTTTAGATAATAAGAATAATTTGATAGAAATCAGTCCACCCTAATTTACAGTATCGTGTGGACTGAGACGATACGTATGAAATAAGCTTTAAAGTGGATAGTTAGTGCTTTGAAAATCAAATTATCTTTCCTTCTAACAAAATGCCGCCATCCATATTAATACTGTGAAAGCTTACTTAAATTTCAATTTTAAAAGCAACTAAAGCATTAACGAAGTGATATAAACTTTAAAACACGTAATTCATTAATCAATTATTTTTTGATATTTTTTACCTGAGAGTATTTAGCGAGTAACATTCTAACAGGTGTTATTAAGGCGACACTCGTATAATGAGAATTGATGTTATGTGCTGCATTTAAAGTGTGGTTCAGACCGCGAAACTTAGGAACATTCCGCATAATAAACTTAAATAAATCCTAATAATAAAAATAAAAAAAATCCATATAATTTGAAAATGTTGTCAATCCTGAACTTCTCGTGCTAGCATCCCTTCCTCAATCCGCTCCTCTTGTCCGCGTCCGGTGCGTATCGCTACGTTGGTCACATGCGTTTTTTATCTCAATTTTGTAGAGGAGGTGTAAGAGTGAAAAAGGATGCTAGCCCAAAAAATTAAACATTTACTCCAATTTCAAATCATCAGAAAAAAGATGTTTGGAAAATGTTTATTAAGATTTTTTTTAAAGTTTACTATGAAGAAAATTCCTCTGAAATTGAGCGGTTTGGCCCTGAAACAGCGTGTTTAATTAAATACAATAGATCGTCCAGCTTTTTTTAAATTAAAAAAAAAGCGTTTCTTTCGGTAAAACACCTTGTTTGTTATTCAACTCTTCGATTACCTACCCGACTACCCGATTGTCTTTTTAATGTTGTTATTTTTCATCAGTTTAATTTATGTTTCTGCATTACAATGAAGTACCTGGATAATTTTAGTATAACGGTAATTCGCTCCGTCAATTTTCTCATGTTTCCGGCCTTAATTTTATGAAATCATAAATAGAGGAACGGTTTATATTATCGTCATAATTTAAACATCGTAGCCGCACACATAAGCTTTTTTAACCCAGACACGAACTTATTTCAGTAAATATATAACCAACATATTATATTATGTATCCACTGAAGGAATTTATTTATCTTATTATTTCATTACAGATAAACAAAGTTTAAATTTTTTTCAAATGAAACACTTTGGAATTTTCACCACAAAAGAGTTTAATAAATGCGCGTTCCGTTCATAGAACGAATGGAACTATTGGTTCCCCTAAATTTAAATATATTAATGTTATTAAATTGCGTGTTTAATAAATTGATTATCAGTTTTAATACCGAACATTTAGATTACTAAAAACAAATAATGTAATAATATTAACAAATTACAAAAGGGATGGAGAATACCTTAAATAAGGGAATATGGAAGTCTAGGCATTTACAGGGCTTATGACCTGTCATTGGCTGGTTTAAGTGGTGAAATCCAGTCTTTTGTCTACGAACATTTGGACAAACTTAAATATTGTAATGAAACCAACTGGTCTAAGAAGTTTAAAAATTGAAAATTTGTTTTCAGGCGTTGCTTAGTATGTGAAATAATTCAGTCAGATGAATCTCTTCACAACAATAAAGGTGTCAGTTCTTTAACTTCACTAAAATCAACAAATGGAAGAATTAAAGAAATATGAATGTTCAAACATGGGAAAAATGGGGAATGTTGCACAGTATGTAAAGTGGCCACTTTAACCAGCCAATGACAGGTCATAAGCCCTGTAAATGCCTAGACTTCCAAATTCCCTTATTTAAGTTATTCTCCATCCCTGTTGTAATTTGTAAATCTTAATGACTCCCGAGGGGGTAAAATCCAGTCTTTTGTCTACGAACATTTGAACAAACTCAAATATTGTCATGTAATAATAGTTTTATTAATAAACGCGATGAATTGCGGAGGAGTTTTACTATCGCCTGAAAATATGATAAAAGCATCGTGACCCCCTAACACATCCATTCGTCAGCGCTGTCGTGCGCGTACTGATCGGCGCGTACTTACTACTGGCTGACTGCGTCTCGAGGAAAGAACGATCGCGATGGAACCAAATTCGAAATTCCCTCTCAGCGCCGCATTGAACGCGCAGTCCGGGCGCAAGCGCAGACTAAAATTCTCACTAGGCTGTGGAAGCAATCGAAATATACCGATACATTATTTTTCGTACATTTTTCATGTAGTTTAGACGCGATGCGAACGCAACGCCGCGCAGCACAGATGCGATTTTGGTATTTTGGCTCTGATCATAATATTCTAATTATTATTTTGCGATAGAGTAGGAATACAAAATAACTTGTAGAATTTAATTCATACACAAAATCAATATAATGTTTATTTGGTTTAAGAAAAAAAAAAAATCTACTACATTTGCATTGATTTTTTGGGTTCAAATAATGACCAATTCTTTTAAGTTGAATAATCATGTTTTTTACCAAAATAATATCTATTTTGGTTTCACTGCATTTTCGTCAAATATAATATAACGCCACAAAATACTTAGCAGTTATTTATTATAGCTCATATATAGTGGAGTTGGTTGATTTGTTATTACAATTTATTACTAGATATGTAAAATTACTGATGTTATTTCTAGTCGTATATAACATTTTAATAAAAACGGACTACTTTGAATGACGTCACTGGTTCATATGAATCAACCTATGATACGAGAGCTATGGAAGATTTCCGGTCTGCTTGCCAGGCATGGACCAATTGGAAGAACTGAAAATTAGTAAAGTTATTTCAGAAATGCAAATCTTTGAAAAATCGTAGCGCTGATAATACGATGTACAAAAATTGGATAAAAAATTTTCGGCTAAGTTTAATAGTCTATTAACAAATAAAAAAAACGGAGTTACTAAGTTACTGAGCTCAAAAAAATTTAATATCCCAACTAAAAAACTCAGACAAAACTTACTCTTTCATACCGATAACCATAGAACTAACTATGGTTTTCATTCCCCTATGCCCAGACTTCTTAGGTCTGCCAACAAACATACCAGTCTTGATTTTTTTGATAACAAGTCGTCTTCTTTCGTACGATCACTGAATCAAATTCAATTATAAGAACCTCTCACCCGCTTCCACCAAGCCTACTATATACGATTTCAAATTTCAAATATCTGCCTTCTAATAACATACAAAATGATAAATCAAACTTCTATAACTAACTTATACAAAAAAATATTAATTTAAAAATGTGAATTGAACAGGAATGTTGCGTCTCATAAAATGAAATAATACGGACCAAAATGGACACCAAGTCGTTGAAACAATAGGCATAATCCCCCAGTCTACACACGTGCGTTTCCAGAAATTCTCCAGCAGCCTAGTGGACCACATGGTGACGATATCTACCTACTGTCTACGATTCTCTTCTGACATCTATCTCCCTTTGTTAACCATGGAGTTGATACAGTGCTTTATTTATTTAGTTTTTGATTGCTTAGTTATTGGCATGAACACTTGACAAACTTACTACTACGCTCTATTTTTTATAAATTTATTGATATCATTCTAACTTTGCTAGAATTCCACTCGTCCATGCGCTTTGTAGCTGCACGATGATTGGTTATCTAGCTTTCATATACCAACTTAAAAATACTAAAATTTTATAAATAGGGTCTAGAATTCCAATCGTCTATGCGCTCAGTAGCTGCAAGACGTGTTGTAATCTTACTCCTTTTTATTATATTATTACTTATTTTTTTTTAGTATCATTAATACACTAAATTTATTTGTCAATTTTTAAAATGTGTAAATGGGGGCTAAATTTCTAACTGTCTATGCGCTCTGTAGCTGCAAGACGTCCTGTAATCTAGCTCTTATCTGTTATAATTTTTTATTGATCTTAATTGAAAACGAGGAACTAGAATCCCAACCGTCCATGCGCTCTGTAGCTGTAAGACGTACTGGGATATTTATTAATTGTACAGCGCCCTTGAGGTGATTTTCACAAAAATGGCGCTATATAAATTATCCATCTATATATATATACCATTGTGTCTTTCTACTTTCCTTTATAATAATTTTCTATGTACAAACATGCCCTTAAAAATGCCCGTTGGGCGTATATATAAATAAATCAATAAAAAAAAACACGGAACAAGGTTTTTGGTCAGTAGCTGCCAGCGATACATACGAATATATGTAATTGACTAGTTACTGTTTTTGCATGTTAGTATCCCACGCTAAACACATCCTGTAAAAATATCAGTAATGTGATTCGCCTTTGATTCCACTGTAATATAACGAACGCCCTTAATAAATCCAATTCGCCCTCATGTTTTATCTTTGCCATTTACTTTTCTACCTCCCCTTACTTTCCCTTCACTATGACCTCTCTCATTCATCATTTTCTTCTTTTCTAAATATCCCTCGCCATCCAATTCTGGTCATCGTTAGACTTAAACGAATCTAATAAATTGAAAGAGACTCCGCTGTGATAAATATATTTCAAATACTTTTATTAATTTCATCCTTGACTCTTAGATCTTGTTAATTACTTTCATAGAAATAAAATTAATTAAGATATCTACGTACATGCATACATAAAAAGTATTTTTCGTATTATATAGACTTCTTTGTTTTTTCTTTTTTCTTTCAAATGTTGATTAGTTAATACTTAATGTTTTTTTTGTTTATTTTTTATGGATCTATATTTGTTACATTAAGTTGTATATAATTGGTTTAATGAGTAGTAAAATCACACATAAATATTTTTTTGTTTTTTGCTGGTGAGTCATTTAAACTGACCTCATTGACTACTTAGGGGTAACTTCCTTGTTCTAAGACAGTAAATATGTTTAGTATTTTATATATATGTTATGTTTATCATAAATATTATTCACTCCAAAATATTTTTTCATCCTTTTTGTTAGTTTCCCCATTTTTATAATTATTTTATTTATTATATTTAAATTAATATATAAAATTAAAAATAATTAATTAGACAATCCATGATGAATTTGAATAAAAGTGTATGGAAATAAATTAGACATAAGGTTCGTTCATTGCAAAACCATGACCCAGATTCAATTCAACAAATTTGTAAAAAAAAATGGTTACTGGATTCTGGTCGAGAAAAATCAGAAAATTGACAAAATACATTCCTAAATAATAAATTAGTAATGTTATTGATTATATTTTGCAAAAAATGTCCGCCTTAAAATAGGTTGTACCTAGTTAGGCAGACTAGACATGATCCAGAGATATCTATTACCTAAGTGTGTATGTACTAGATAAAGTAATTGTTATTTTTGTTAAAGAACCATGATTATTATTAATATTATTCATATCATGTCGAAATTTAGACTTAAAATTGAGACACATGCATATTGATTTGATTCTACTGAGCACTTTATTTTATTTTTACAATATAAAAACCTAAACTACTTTAAGAGCTGTTTCGTCTTGTTAGGGAATTTTCAAACGAATGACATTTGTTTGATTTTTATATTGAAACTATCAAGACACATGTGGTAATCTATTTTTAATGAAATTTATGCATACATAATATAATTAATGTTAATGCTTATGTGTGCCCTACAACCAGATTTTAATAAGTTTTAAAAATATTATTTAAACTTTCACTTATCAGACCTGTCTGAAAGTTTAAATGGAGATGTTGGGCCGTTACAGAGTGAAAGCTCTAATTTATTTATCATATTTTAGACACGTACAATTATAACGTTCTTACATGCATTATTTAAAGCTTATTATTAAAGTCCTTATAAAAAATTGATTTTCATGCAATTTTTTATCTGTTCTTGATTTGTTTATTGTCTTTAACTCTTTCTAAAAAAATTAAAAAATATTTTTAGGATGTGTACTATCATTATCTAATACACTTACTGTTATTTATTTTTTTATTATAACATTATTTTTTTAATACCATTTTTTTAAAAGAAAAATGGAAAGAAAGATTAATTACAATTTGCTTTTAATTTTTTCGTGTTTACTTTATATGCCCACTGTTTTTCTTTTTTTTTTAATGTATATTTTTGTACCTAACTATTAATGTTACATTATATCCATATTTTTTCTTTTTTATTACGCAAAGTTTTACTTTTGATTTTGCATTGCTTCATGCTTTTTTGGTTTCTATATGTTTGAAAAATTATTCTTTTTTAAATTTTGTTTTTGCTTATTTTTAAAAGTATAACTTTGTTTTGCCCTTGCCTGCATTATTTTTGTAAATGCCCCCTGGGCGTATTGTAAAATTAAATTAATCAAAATTAATAATATAATTAGAATTTGCTTTGACTGTTTAAATAAGGTAAGTAAACCCTGTTCTAAGACAGTTAAAAAAATATTAATCCAAAATACCGTTTTTAAAATAATATAAATAAAAAACAATAAAAACAATATATTTCGAATTGAAGTGGTTTCACAAGTAAAGTCAAATAAATGCATTTACGATTTGGTAACTGCCATGAATAATTTATTTAAACCAACAATATTTTTGACTATTAATTACAGTTATTTTTGTTTCGGTAATCTCTAGAGACGAATCCGATACGTTTAACGCTAATGAAAATATAATTAGTGGGGATCGTAGATAAAAGCTTACGTAATTATTTTATGGGAAGGTAATTAATCTTAATTTGAAGAAATTTCATTTCGCTTCTTATTCTTGGAGCCAATTGCATATTTAACTTACATTATTTAACTTAAAAAATTAAATCAACAATGTTTTGAGTTTGTCCAAATTTTTGTAGACAAGGACTGGATTCAACCCCCTAGGAGCTGTTAATATCAACATATTACAACAGAAATGCAGAACATTTTACAAAAAGGAATATAGAAGTCTAAACATCCACAGGACTTATGACCTGTCATTGGCTGGTTTTGTCTACATAAAATTGGACAAACTCGAGACAAGAATTCACGTGGTCCAAGAAGTTTAAAAATTGAAAAATCTTTTCAAGCGTTGCCTAGTATGTAGGTGAAATAATTCTAGATGAATCTCACCCGATACAATAAAGGTCTCAGCTCTTTGACTTCAAACACATCAACAGATAGAAGAGTTGAAGGAATATAGATGTTCAAATATAGGCAGAATGGTGAATGTTACACAGTGTGTAATGTGGCCACTTAAACCGGCCAATTACAAGTCAAAAGCTCATTGCTTTTCTGTAAAATATTTTAATATTTTTTGTAATATGTTAATAAATGTTCAAAGTTAAATAATTGTTGCATTTTTGTCGAAATCGGTTGTTTTTTTTTACGATTTCGTGCGATCTGCTACCGAAAACCAGAAATCTTTTACAGCAAATGATAAAGCTGCAATTGATTGGTTGATTCTATAAAACTTTTGACTTAGTTCGAAGTAGTTCGTTTTTAAAACCATATTTTTTATATAAAAAAAACATCTTTGAATAACTTTTCAACACAATTAAATGCTCTTATTTCATAGACTGACAAAAATGACAAAATACTAGGTTTATAAACTTTACGTATTGCATTACATATTTTATTTGTACGAAATATTCCCAATCAGAAAAAGTGCTTGTATGATGGGATATTATATATTTAATAAAACAATATTTCATTTAAATTATTTATTGACAATTCTCGATGGAATTCCATTGTAATGATGTAATAACTTATAATAATAACATATAAGTTATTAATTTTAAAAAAATACTTGGTACACTTCCACGTATTTGTTTTGACCAATTAGCGCTTTCACCCTCTACTATCTATCAACGAGAGTTTGAATATTATGAAAAACGCACGCTTGGCGATAATCTGGAAAATTGAGATGTAGTCTACGGTTTAAGTTTTTTATAAACATTTTTTGAACTCTTTCAATTTTGCAGGAATGAATTTTATAATAAGGAGACCAGACAGGTGAAGAAAATTCAAGTAAACTACGAACATAATAAAAATATAATTTTTAATTCCCAGCGTGTGGGATAGAAACTATCGAAAGCTCGTGTGACGCAAGGTTGAAGGAGACAGCTGAAGAGGTCGATATTGATGAAGAGGAGCCGCCGCCTGTACCTTCATTTTCAGAAGCATGCACTATCTTCGAAAGATTAAAAACATTCTACTACTCACATTCAATAACTGATGCCGAAAACAATATCATTTGCAAAGCCGAAAATATAATGTTGACTTACGGGAATAAAACAGGAATAAAACAAACATCGGTGAAAAATTATTTCCAATGCAATAAACTTTAATATTTTTTTTGTTTTTGTTCTGCTTTCTAATTTTGTTTAAATGCATTTATTTACACCTGAAACTTGTCTCTTTTTTAGAATTTGAACCTGTCAATGGTAATACAGATTGCCAGGGCGGTATCTTTACCCGATCTTTTCTCCTTGTGTATTGACCTCTTATTCCCGCATTCATTGTTTATTTAAATGAGTCCTTTTAAAACCGATAAATAGAGGTTTTACTGTACTTTCACCTCGATACAGAAGAGCTCTGGAAAATATTTTGAAGGTCTGAAGAAAAATAAAACGTAACTGAAATGTGAAATTCGGGAAATCTAAGAGTAAGGCTAGTGGGACTATGAGAAGCCCTGGGAGCTGGGAATAAGAAGGGTACATAAAAGCCCCATTTGCTTGCTAAATAAACACGAAAATTTTCATTAAATATTTTCCTGGTAAAATCAGAAGTTAAAGACATTTTAAAGGTTCTCTTTTGTTTTTGTTAAACGGTAGTAAAAGTTTTTTTTGTTATTTAACTGGAATTTCGGCCTGCCCATGGATTCAGTAAATGTACGAGTAGAAGAATTTGTGTATCTGAGAAGTATATTTTCAACAGATGGAAGAGTAGAAAAAGATGTTGAAAGGAGAGTGAATGCGGGCAACAAAATGAACGGAGCACTAAGCACAGTAATTGCTAATAAGAATTTGTCAATCAAAGCTAAACTGGCAGTGCACAACGGAGTTTTAGTCCCAACACTTATGTATGGAAGTGGAACGTGGAACTGGCGAGGAAGAATGAAAGCCGAGTGAACGCGGTTGAAATGCGATCTCTCAGACGAATGTGTGGGAAATCAATGTATGACAGAGTTACGATGGTTACGGTGGTTTGGTCATGTAGAACGAAGCACAGTAATTGATAATAAAAATATGTCAATCGAAGCTATAGCGAAGCGAGTTTTAGTCCCAACACTTATGTATGGAAGTGAAATATGGAACTGGCAGAGGAAGGATGATAGTTGAGTGAACGCGGTCGAAATGCGATCTCTTAAACGAATGTGTGGGAAATCAATGTATGTATTTATTTATTTATTTATTTGACACTTTATATACATATACAATAAATATACATATAAGGGCGGGCATATTGCCTTAAGGCAATTTCTTCCTACCTACCTAAACCGTTCAGTTTGAGAAAATTATAAATACATGGACATATTGAATCTTACAATTTTATACAAAAATTAAAAGCAAAGATTAACAAAAATAAATATATATATATAAAAAAATAATAACACTATACTATGAAGAGAGGAGAGGGGATGGGAAGGAAAGAAGAAGGATAAAGGAACAATTTTAATATTTAGATAGTGACATTTCAATCTTGACTTAAATGTAAATAATGAAGGGGCGTCTCTAACATTAGTGGGTAGATTATTCCACAATCGAGCGGCTACTACTGTGAAAGAGGAGGCAAAAAAATTAGAGCGATGACAGGGTATTAAAAGGGTTCTCTCGTTACTAGAACGAAGAGATAGTCCGTGTTGTGAAAGAGGTTGGATGAGCTCTCTCAGATAATGTATGGGTATGTATGGGTTACGAATGATGAAATCAGGCGAGAGTGTAAATCTGATTCAAGTATAATTGATAAGATTAAGAAAGGGTCCCTGAGATGGTTTGGTCACGTAGAACAAATTGACGACGAAAGAATAATAAAGCAAGTATATATGGCGAAAATGAACGGTAACGTGAGACGAGGATGACCAAGAAAGACGTGGCATGATCAGATAAACCAAAATCTTAAGTTTGGTCGTGTCAAAAGCAGACAGAACCGAAGGGCATGTATGACAAGATGTATGAATGTGGAAGAAGCTAGGAATGTATGCCAGGATAGACGTGTGTTGCGGTCTATTCTCTCTGCGTACCCCTACGGGGAAATGGCGTGATGGTAGTAGTAGTACGCAAAGACGGAGAAGTTCTAGAATGTTTTCATTACCAATTAATTTTTCAATATTACATGAAATTTTTTGCTGCAAAAAGGCAAAATATTTTTGAGTTGAGAATAGAATATGGAAGTCCAAGCATTTACAGGGCTTGGCTGGTTAAAATGGCCACCTTACTTACTGTGTAATATGAACCATTCTGCCTATGTTTAAACATCTTCATTTCCTCAATACATCCACCTGTTGACTTTTTTTAAATAAAAGTTGTGTTGTTTTTAATTGTCAAATATCTCCTTATTCTTTTAACTTTTTATGTTTTGTAGTTTATATTTGTTTTTATTTAGTTATTATTATTAGCATTTACATCTATAATTTTAATTATTTATTCATTTATTTTATTTTATTTGGGAAATCAACAGTTCTACATACGTATTTATACTAAACAAACATATATAGTGTATAAACTCAGAACTGATAACAGATTTTTCACAAAGTTAGCAAAGAAAATATATTACATATTAAATAAATATATATAAGTTTATACATATAAAAATGTTATTTTCATGTGCTCGTAAATATTTTTCAATAATCAAAATATTTTTTTTTAAGAACAGTAAGTTATTGAAAATTGGGCGGGATGAAAACAAGGATGCTTGAAGAAAGGATAAGGAGGGGAAGGGAGATGTACATATTTATTATTATAATGTCTACCAAGTTACATAATTCATTTTTAGTGTAAATTATAAATGGTATATTTATATAATATACTAATATTTGTGCTTCAATTTTTATTATTATCGGTATGTTTTCTAATTTGCATTAATGTTTCATTTTCTAATTAATAATGGTATATTTTCTAATTATTATTTATGATTAAATTTTTATTATTACCTTTAAGTTTTCAAATTTATATTTATGTTTAATTTTTTAATTATTAATAGTATATTTTCTTATTCATATTTATGCTTCAATTTATATTATTTTATGTATGTTTTCTAATTTATATCAGTTTCGAATTTTTTGATATTGTTACTTGAATCTTTTTAAGCACCATTTAACGAATTGAAAAAAAAAACAATGTTAAAAGAAGGTCTTTTCCAAACACAAATTTCCTAGCTAGTCGGGAGCTGAAACAATGAACCTCTGTATATTTTAAAACTGTGAAATAAATAAAATAAAAAAAAGCGCTTTTGTGAAATTAATGCTGTTACAGATAAGTTTGATGAATAGATATTTGATCCATATCGTCGGCCTCGCGGTGTAGTGGTCAGCGCGTTTGCCTTCCATGCAAGAGTTCTTGGGTTCGATTCCCGTCATGGTGGACATGAAGTATTTATTTAAAAGGGTGTTTTTACACTATTATATTTCATGATTCCTGGACTGGCTCCTGAAGCGTAAGTCTGATCATCTTATATTCATGTAACAAAAATGATCGAGATAAGCTGTGATTCATGTACCAGTGCAGTTCTCTATGCACCATAACGTGCGAGAAGGTGATCATGATTTTTGAACATTGCTTTTTGGTCACTCTCTCGCAGACGCCTCCCCGATATTGTGTGAAAAAGACAACTAAACGCCGCGCTGCCTAACTAAAATGGACAAAACCGGGGTTTCGCTGTCCTGTTTTCCGCACCCCAAAACTTTTTTTTATTTTGTTCTAGTTTTAATTGTTTTTTAAGAAAGATTATCAGAATGAAATTTGGATTAGGTAAAAACAAATTTTAAAAAAAGAACAGTTTAATACCAAATGGTTGCTTACCTCTTCAGGGCAGAAACCAGGAGTGCGGAGGGGGGATGTCTTGCGTGTGTGCGACGCATCTTACTTCCTTTTCCGCACTCTTCTGCAGAATTTTCTCACCTGCAGAAGTAAGCAATCATTTAGAAAGCGGTTATTTAGAAATATAAAAAAAAATACTTTATGCGGATGATGCCGTGCTTCTTGCTAGCAGCAAAGAAGACCTTCAATTCTTAGTAACAAAAGTCTACGAGGTATGCAAGAAAAGCGATTTGCTTATGAATGTTGATAAATCGAAAGTGATGGTTTTTGAAAGGGATGAAAATATAACTAAATGTGAGATCAGCGTGAACGGAGATATTCTGAATCAGGTAGAAGAATTTGTGTACCTGGGAAGTATGTTTACTAGGGACGGAAAGGCCGATAAAGATATTGAAAGGAGGGTGAGTGCCGGGAACAGGGTGAACGGTGCACTAAAATCTACTTTGGCAAATAAATGTTTATCGCAGGAGGCTAAACTAGCAGTTTACAACGGAGTTCTAGTGCCAACTCTAATGTATAGTAGCGAAGTATGGAATTAGAAAAACGATGATGAAATTATGTTAAATGCTGTCGAAATGTGATCCCTCAGGCGAATGTGTGGCAAAACGATGTATGATAGGTGCACAAATGTCGAGATCCGTGAACTGTGTAAGGCTGAGATATGCATTGTCGACAGAATCAAGAAAAGGGTGCTGCGTTGGTTTGGACATGTAGAGCGAATGGACAACGAAAGAATGGCTAAAAGGACCTACGATGCGAATGTTGATGGATGCAGAAAACGAGGAAGATCGAGAAAGACATAGCACGATCAAGTCCATCAAATACTTGAAGATGGACATGTCAAAAGTAGGAATAATCGGCGTGCGTGCATAAGAAGATGTATGAATGTAGAGGAAGCGAGGTCTGCATGCCAAGATAGAGTGTTATGGCGTTCTATCTTCTCTGCCTACCCCTACGGGGAAACGGCGTGATGGTTTGTTGTTGTTGTTGTTGTACTTTACCTAATTTTGAAAATTTATATGCCAATATGTCTTCTTGCTCATACTAATCATCGTGGTTTCGGATGTGACAGGTTTTAACAAACATCCTGTATAGTATTCTCCCCGTGTAAATGATTCTTCACCCCTGTCCATTTTTTTTCCAATTTCCGCGGAGATATCGACAACCCCTCGCGCAATGCTTTCATCCATCTATATCTTGCCGTTTAACATTCCCTTAAGGGTCCTTTCTTCTCATTTTATTCCAGCCAAAATGGTTTTTTATCTTTCGCAAAGTAGCGTCGTTTGTCATTTTTTCAGCTTCCAAATAAAAGTTGATTCTATCTGCTTTTGAAAAAAACGTTTAAGATGTTTAAAATAAATCTGGAATTATTTCAGAATCATTAATATAAAATTGCATGAAATATTTTTAAAAAAATATTTTGACGGTATTCGTCAAATACAAGTCCGGGCGAATAAGTCAGAGAAACGATTGTTGCGTTTTCGTCAATATATCGGCTAAATCAATCGTCATTGATAAAAAATTGTTGCAACTTTGAGAAGGTAATATGGAAGTCTAGGAATTTACGTGGCTTATGAACCATCATTGGCTGGTTTAAGTGGCTATCCTTCATATGTTTAAACATCCACATTTTCTCAAATCTTCCGCTCCTGACTTTTGTGAGGTAAAAGAGCTGAAACCTTTTTTTCTTAAATCGTTTTATTTCACTTTTTCTATACAACCCATTTTGAAGAAAACGCCACGATAGAAATATATCACATACTACGAATACCGATAAAAATAGATGAAATGGATGTAGAAAAATCAATTGTATTTTCCAAATCAAGATGGATATTGTGGATAAATATTTTCATACATGACTTTAAAAAAATATGTCCCTTAAAAAACGTGACATGTTTGGCATTTGAAATTGTGATGTCAAGATTTATTTATTTATTAAGGAAATCACACAGTCTTTATATAAATACAAATAACAAAAGAACAATAAAAAAAGTAATACCAATTACAGATTTCACACTAATTTATTATGAATGCAGGAGGAGAGAGGAAAAAATAATTAAATTCTAAAAAAGTAAAAATATGAATATTAAATAAAAGTACATAAAAAGGGAGAAGACATTGTGTAGCTCTAAATCTACTTGCCTGATCACTCTCTGCTTCTATAAACATTTTTATTTATTTGTAAAAATTCACAATCAACAATAATTAATTAGATGCAAGTAGTAGATGTGCATATGAATAAGTATAAATTAAGAGTTGAAATGAAAAGTTAAAATTAAAATCAAAAGTAAAAGTTTAAATTATAATTAAAAGTTTAAATTTAAAGTTTAAATTAAAAGTTTAAATTAAGAATTAAAAGTTAAAATTGAAAGATAAAATTAAAAGTCAAATTAAAAAATAAAAGTCAAGCAGGAGATAAATTTAAATGTCTTAACAGATCTGTCAAAAATATGGTATTTACAATGTAATATGTCGATGTCACTGAAACTTTCATGATAGGTAATCTGTATTCTTCGAAGAGTGGTATTTTTCATATAATTAGTCATTGAGATTAGGCATTCCTATCGAAGAGTACAGATTGACGAGTTCTACGGACAGGGACTCGATACGAAATGCCTATAAATATAAATTACAATTTTGGGGCTATCTATTAGGTAATTAACCATTTTGTAGAGAAAGCTCATATCCAAGATGGTACGCCGAGTTGCGAGATTTTGAACCTTGTGAAATGTATGTATGTCGGTAAAGTATTTCAATTAGATGAATCTCACCCGCATAAACAAAGGTTTCAACTCTTTAATTTCACAAACATCAATAGATGAAAGAATTTAAGGAATTTATATGTTTAAATATAGGCAGAATGGTGAATGTTACTCAGTGTATCAAGTGGCCACTTAAACCAGCCAACGACAGGTCATAAGCCCTGTAGATGCATAGACTTCTATATTAACTTATCTTGAGTGCTCTTCAGCTTTGTTGTAATATGTTTATATTAACAGCTCCCCAGGGAGTTGAATCTAGTCTTCGTCTACAAAATCAAAATATTGTCCATAAATAGTATAATGTAAAATAAAACCATCATCTTATTCTATAAAAAATATTTTATTAAAAACAAATTACTTTGAACGACGTCACTGGTTTATATGAATCAACCAATTATAATAGAGTTGTGAAAGATATCCGGCTTACTTTCCGTAATCGGGCCAATCGGCAGAACTGACAGAGAATAAGCGGAAGAAAACCTCTGACGTCACATGCGCAGTAATTTTATAAATGCAAAAAATAATAGTCTATAAACAAATTAAAATTAAAAACCATTGATCTTCCTTAGTGGCATATCAAATTCATTCTAAATAAATCCTCTGAAAACCATGATAATGATTGCTGGAATCTTTAATCAAAAAATATTTTTAAAATTATTAATTAGAACTTTTTTGGCGCAGAGACGATTATTTATTTATAAATTATAAAACACAAAGTATTTTACAAGTTTAATACGTTGAATTACATTCCTAGGAGTTACAACAACTCAATTCAGGACATAAATAATATTAACATTAAAAAATAACACATTTTAAGAACAATAAAAAAACAAAGCAAGTTTAGCACCTTTATAACTAAATATAGCACAACAATATATACGCCAAAATCCTTATCTTACACAAACAGAATAAATATATAAAAAAACGCTTTTAAGAATGAAAAAAGTAGTGAATCAACTAAGGGAGATAAGGTCATTAACATCACATACCACGCAGATGATGCAGTCATAGTGATGATAGGAACATATCCACCTCAGTTAGTAAACATCTGAATGCCTAAGAAATGTCGTATAGTACAATGAACTTATCAATGATTATCGGAAACATAATTCGGATATACAAAACGTGTGTCAGACCGATCATGGTGTATACAATAGAGGCGAAGATAGATAGAGAGAAAATAAAAAATACAAAAAACTAAATATAAAAACTAAATATAAAACTAAATAGAAAAACCAAATAACTGCTCAGAACGTCAGAGATGAAAGTACTCAAGTACTCTTACATAGGACAAAAAATATGTAATTAATTCCTTTATTTTTAAATTTATAAAGAGTCAAGATAAAGAGGTTATTTACACCTTTCTTTAGTAAAATTGGTCGCCAGAGTTAAGAGTCTGAGATTGAAGATACCTTTAGTTAATTAAGTTTTAAAGCTCTTTATTATTTAACCCATTTCTTCGAAAATACTGTTTTAATAGTTTGTTCATGTTTTTTGTACATTACGTATTGTGTTTTTGGCTAGCAAAATAATATAGTTACTACTCGTACCTTAGAACAGGTTTACTTTCCCTAGGTAGACACTTAAAGAAACTTCATAATTTTATTTTATTTCAATTAAAATTAGCTTTAGATATGCCTTCTTTAAAGCCAGTATTTTTCTTAAACACTGAATAGAAGAAGTAATGTATTTACCATTATGGAAATATTATAAAATATATAATTTAACCCTTTGATTATTGATTTCTCTGGATAACAAAATATTTTGTATCCATTAAAAAAATTATTTTGAAATTTTTGACATTCTTTAGCTTTTTTTATGCTTTATGCTCGTAACAATGATTAACAATTAATTATTGATGAATACTGCCTCTTCAGCTCGTAATAAATCGACAAGGTTTAGTTAACATGTTTTATTATGATATTTAGCATATGTAAAAAAATATATTTATGTATAGGTATATATGTGTGTGTGAATATTCATCCATATATTTGTATGTATATGTATGTATGTATGTTTATTAATGGATTGCAAGTTCACTGGATATTCTAGCGAGTCAGCGAGACATGGGTGGTTCCTGGTATAATTATCTAACTTTATTTATTTAAAACTTCCTCACGAATTTTGGCGGGCTTATTGCTATAAGCAATATCTTTCAGCTAAAAACCAGATTGGTCAAAATGTGTACATTTTAAAAACTACATGTGTAAAATATGCCTAGAAATTCTCTAATTACAAGTGTTTTTTAGTGGGTAAATAAACTAAATTGATAAAAACACTTAACTAAGTCATGCCTATTTCTATATCTATCAAACTCTAAACTTCATTGTCAAATAAAAAAATTAAAATGTTACTAGGGGCTAGATTTATTATTGTCCATGCGCTCTGTAGCTGCAAGACGTTCTGTTATCTAGCTCATATATATCATAATTGTAATATATCATAATTGGAGACGAGGAACTAGAATCCCAACCGTCCATGCGCTCTGTAGCTGCAAGACGTGTTGGGATATTCATTTATTATACAGCGCCCTTGAGGTGATTTTCACAAAAATGGCGCTGTACAAATTATCCAAACATTATTATTATTATTATTACTACGTAGGAATAAAACAAATCATAGTTTGAAAATGAACGAATTGTTTAGTTTCAAAAATATATAATAATGTTTCTAGCGTTTCTTAAAAGTGGCTATTGAATTTTATGTTCATTCAATATATTACGATGAAATAAATTTGTTTTTTTTTTTAATATGTACCACTTTATTTTTTGTAATTCAATAACCAACTAGTTTCAGTAAAACACTGCCTTCTTCAGGGCTAATTAAAAACTCAAGTTTGTAGATATAAAAAACGAATTTTATTGTAATTTATTGTTCCACAAAGTTATTGCTTCAAACTTTAAGAATATTGTATGTTTATTCAATCAAATTACTTAAACTTTATTAAAATATATAAAAAATTGGCCTTAAATATAGTGTAGAAGGAGTACAACAATTCGTTCCAAATAAATCAATCCAGCTTAAAACCACTTGTCGAACTAAAAAATGAAATTTTTAATGAAATGCTGACTATCAACAAAAGTAAAAAAGATTGTAGACGTACTTAAGGATACCGGTAATTAAAAAATAAACTCGTGTCTTTGGTAGGCACGTAAGTAAATATTTTTTTTATTTTGTCTGAGTATATTTTAATGAACACCCGGGTTGAAGGGGTTAATTTATTATTGGACGCTTCCGAGGGGTGATGGAAGCCATAAAAAAAAGAAAAAAACTAATTTACTGTTTGAAAGTAGAAAGTTTCGTTATGTCGTTAAATTTCCAGTACTCTTATATAATATATATTAATTTTTCACTGCGTCTCAGATTAACAACGTTTTGAGTGTGTCCAAATGTTTATAGACCACCAGTATTTCTTCCCTAGGGAGTTTTTTTAGATCTTAATTTATTGCAACGGAGTGGGAAAACATTTTTGAGGTGAGAATATGGAAGTCTAGGCATTTTTTTTATTTTTTACAATTCAATGTACAAATAATGCAAGCCCGCCAAAGTCCATATATGTTTTTTGTATTTGTATTAGATGATTCCTAAGGGGGTGAAATCATGTCCCCGTCTACAAATATTTGTACAAACTCAAAATATTGTTGATTATACAAACTGGTCCAAATAACTTTTTTTTAATTTAGGCGTAGCCTAGTGGGTGAAATATTTTAGTCAGACGAATCTCACGTACATAAATATAGGTTTTAGTTCTAACCTTGACTTTTCTTTCAATCAAAAACCCATTTCTTTTTCACACGAATAATATATACCAGCAATTTAATCGCTGTAAGCTTAAACTGAAGGAAAGGAGTGTCAAATAAATGTTGAAGACAAAAGTTTAAAAATTGAATTAAAAAGTTTGAAAAATATATTGATCTTTTTTACTTATTACCTGATGCACGTGCACCGCGGCAGATAGATACATAATATGTATTATCATTATCATAATACTAATTACCGATAATTTTATTTTTAAATATGAGTCACTAGAGTATTTTTCAATTGCTTTAAAGGAGAAAACCCAGCCTCAATTCATTTTTGTGCTAATTTTCAAAGTGCCGGCCATCTAAATTTAATTTAATATTATAATAGAGTATAACAAAATAAACCTTTGTTATTATTAGACTAAAGTTCTAAGTCAATATAATTTTATCAAGTTAGTAGATATATTTGTTAGATCAGGAGAATTATAGAGGATAACATTAAAATATTTTATACAGCGATGATTTTTATTTTTTTGTTTTATTTTCTCCAAAACGCAATTAACTACTGTAGGATTAGGTAGTCGAGGGTTGGTTGGAGCTCCTACTCCAGTTAAAAAATGACAGAGAAGACACGAGGTTGCTGTTTGATGCTTATTTATTATATGGAGAATAAGATACAGCACTTGGTTATGTAGCGCAAGCGTAGCGGCGATGATGGGTTGAAGAATCTGGTCTTGAACTACATGCTGGAACTGAGTGACGTTGTCGAGCTAGTCTGACAGACTGAACTGAACTGAACTTGTTGGGCCGACTAACTGAACGGGCTGACGTTGGCTGCGTCCTGTGGTCTCTTTATAGACGACGTTCCTTTGTAGTTCATTTCTTAATGGTAGGGACGATGTGAATGTACTGTAGAACAATGCTCCCAGTTTAACGTGCAATACTTTAAGAGTGGCATTATACGAATGTATTGGATTCGATAGAAAATGATGACATTGCATCGTCGGTCATTAGTCTACTTCAGGTGAACTAATTTAACATGTGTGTGTGTTATCGACTATGAATCCTATGCACCCTACACTACTATTACACCACTTTATGTAACACTTTTGACAAAGCAAAACTGCTTTACATCTATGCCGAGTGATACTTTTAGGCTAAATATTCAAACCTAAATTTAATATCAAAGAATTGACTTAGAATTTTGCTATAGTTTGTTAAGAATGTTTTTAATGCTGAGTTCTATTTTAATAATGCGTTTATATTTGTTGGCCAGCAAACCAAAAACTATCCTAATCTGGTGATTTACTTTACTTTTACATTTTGGATTATAATTTGTAATAAACTCGAGGAATATTTATTATTTGCTGACAAAATCAGCGAAAGCCAGCTGTTGCTTGCTTTTATCAATTTATTCATTACTAAAACAACAGTTTTACACGTTTAACAATAAAACGTACCTACATGCTAACTATGATTAATAATTTCAGTTTTCGCTCGTTTCGTGTTATAGGCTACAGGACTTGAATTCTTAATTTATATCGTATGGCCTTTTATTCGCAGCCTGTTTTAATAAAAACAAATAGAGGTCCTTTAGTTAAGTAGGAAAATTACTTTAGTTTCAAAAGCAATAAAACTTAGCCAATAAAAACTTGTATGAACGCATTTATGTGTTAACATTAGTTATTTTAAATTTAAAAATGAGCACAAAGTAAAAAAAAAACGATTGAGGTCATTCGAATGAACATTTTCTAATCTACGTATGTACTAGGAACTGAACAAAAAGAATATAAAACTATGTAGCAAAGACAAGCAATGCCAAAAAAGTAATGGTATACAAATATGTTCATAAACATGATCAATACAATAAATATGGATATAAATAATGACGGTCATTTCAAACTGGTTTACATAAAACAAAATTACAATTTAAACTAAATCACGATCGAAGCTAAACTGGCAGTGCACAACGGAGTTATATTTCCAATACTTATGTATGGAAGTGGAACATGGACCTGGCTGAGGAGGGATGAAAGCAGAGTGAACGCGGTCGAAATGCGATATCTTAGACGAATGTCTGGGAAATCGATGCGCGACGGGGTTACGAAAGATGAAATCAGGCGAAAGTTTAAATCTGAGTCAGGTATAATTGATGAGTTTATAAAAGGGTCTCTGAGATGGATTGGTCATGAAGAACGAATGGATGCCGAAAGAATTGTATAACAGGTATACCCTGCGAGAATGAACGGTAACGTGGGATGAGGACGACCAAGGAAGACGTAGCACGATCAGATAAACCAAAATCTTAAGTCTGGCCTTGACAAAAGCAGGTAGAACTGAAGGGCATGCATGACAAGATGTTTGTATGTGGAAAAGAGGCTAGGAATGTATGTCAGGATAGACGTGTGTGGCGGTCTATCATCTCTGCCTACGAAATGGCGTGATGGTATTAGTAGTAAAAATACAACTGCTTATTTCCTATAATCATTTTATTATTAATACTTTACATTTTTGTGTCAAGGTTGATGATGAATACAGTTTTGTGTGTGCGATAGAACCAGAACCATGGATGAGTGTGTTCGACTCGATGGCTGCTCTCAGGTAAAAATCCTGAACATGGAAGTCGAATAAAAATAAGTCTTCCTCGTTGTGTAGTCGTAGACGCCTTTTCCTACCATTTCTGAAACCCTAGGTTTGATTCCAGGCCAGGTGAACGTGAAACCTTTGACTGTAATTTTTTTTTAAATTGTATTTTTAAACTATTTTTTAACTAAATCATAGCAAACGTTGATTCTGGACTTGCATCTAAAGCGTAAGACTAAAGTGATAAAAAATATCAGGATACCTACGCTGCAATCGGATTACCAGTGCTGTGCCCTATGCACCTTTGGGCGTGGAAAGACGGGTAATCATAGTACCCACAGAGTTGTTTAAAAAATTAATGGAATGCATTGCAAAATTGTTTATTTTAGTACCGTATTATTTGGACCATTATACGCACTTTTTACTCCGAAAATTCATCCAAAAATTGCCAAAGATGCGTCTTATCGTTCAGAACATTTTTTTTTCTTCCAAAAATAGATTGGCAAACCATGGTCCGATGCGTCTTATCGTCCGCAAAATACGGTACTTTATCTACTGGTGAAAATTTTAAGTGTTTTGTAATCCCTTCCGAGAACTGAAACCAATTTAATGAAAAAGCAATAATCCTTAAAATCGCAAAATCTGGTCGAGGAAAATCTATTTCTAGACAGTTTTTATAGTTTCCCTTACATTTTCTTTGGTACATTAAAATTGAAAGAAAATAATTGATAACATGTAAGAGGATTCGATATGAAATCACTTAAGCGTAATTTCATTTCAATTCATTTATTTCATTTATTTATTCAGATATTTAGAACATTACAGAAAAAAGACGCAATTCATTCTAAATACAATAATAGATCACAAATTACAGTAGAAAGTTATGATATTAAGAAATAATATAACAAAATGTAAAAAGAAAAATTAAAAGTTAGAAAGTGCTTTCCTAAGGAAAGGCCCACTGTCGTGAAATATGTCGACATCCGAGGCGATGCGATTAAGTAGCAAGATTGCTCTACCAACCGGCATAACCATTGGCAGGTTAGTTCTGCATCGTGGTAGGTAAAACAATCGATGCTGTCTTTGTCGAAGATAGTTATCAGGTACGAACAGACCTACATCCATCAGAATTTCTGAGTTATGTATGCGACCACCGATCACCTGGAAAAAGTGAACACCCAAATGAACGTCCCTCCTTCTCCATAATGACTAATAGCCTAGCATCCCCAGTAAAAAGTCGGTTGGAAAGAGCCAAGGATAATACCCACACTCTTTTAGGTACAGATAGCGCAGAAATTTTTTCTGCACTCTCACCACCATCAAAGAGTATCGAGTCTCACGTGGCGACCAAATAATGGAACTAAACTCCAAACGACTTCTTACCAAGGAATTATACAATTTCTTCACAATCTGAGTGCTAGAAAAGATCTTGGCATTTCTAAGAACAAAACCAAGCATTTTAAGGGAGTCATTACATAGATTAACTGTATGAAGATTAAAAGATAACTGAGCATCAAAGAACACCCCGAGATCTCTGGACGTTGAAGCCCTTTCAAGCCTCACTCCGTCCATGAGATAACGATAGTATATAGTTTTGGATGCTCTTGTGTATGCCATTACAAAACATTTGGAAACATTAAAGAATAATTTGTTTTGTTTGCTCCATTAAATTGTATTTTGAATGTCACACTGAAGTTTAATACAATCTGAAGAAGTCAGTAATGTAAACGGCATAATTATTCGCCGCGGGATGTTCAAAGACATGAATGTATCACTTTCAAATCATTTACTTGTACGTTCGGGTACTTAAAATTTTACGTTTATTTTTTTTTTTACTTTAATTACTGTTATTCACTTTATTTAATTTATTTTAAGAAAACAACAGCGATTATAAACAAGTATATGGAGATGAAAAACTTTGTTGCTACAAAGAGGGGAAACATTTACATTTCTAGGCATTTACAGGCCTTATGACCTGTCACTGGCTGGTTTAAATGGTCACTTTATACACTGTGTAACATTCACTAATCTAACATATTACAACAGAGATGAAGAACATTTACGAGAAGGTAATATAAAAGTCTAGGCATCTACAGGGCTTATGACCTGTCAATGGCTGGTTTGAGTGGCCACTTTACACACTGTGTAACATTCACTATTCTGCACATATTTGAACATCTTTATGTATTTAATTCTTTCATCTGTTGATGTTTGTGAAGTAAAAGAGCTGAAACCTTTTTATATGCGGGTGAGATTCATCTAATTGAAAAAAATAAAATAAAAAGCCTAAAAATCTTATTTTTTCAATTTCTATACTTCTTCATGGACCAGGTGGATTTATCAACTATATTTTGAGTTTGTCCAAATTTTTACAGACAAGGACCGGATTCAACTCCCTTGGGAGCTGTTTGTATTAACATATTACAACAGAGATGAACATTTAAGTTAAAAATACAAAATATAAAAAATAGTACATACATCCAGTTAAAGTTTTTCACAAATATAATGAGAGAACATGTTACACAGTAAAGAGAAAAATAATATATTATATAAGACATGAGAAAAAAAAAAAGCTCGTAAGAAGGTTAAGGGATGAGGAAATAGAGTGGAGGAGAGGGATTTTCATAATATAGTTGACTAATTCAAAATTTTGATATCATAATAAAATAAACATATTTAAAGGAACATAAACTTATTACACACTGACAAATGTTTCATTTTAGTGTTTCAAAAAGTTTTTTTTGAAGTCACAAAATTTTGTACTAAAAATATCTAAATGGGGACAAAGTAAATTAAATTTGGAGCAGCTACGACAAATAAACGAGTTTTGAACATATTTTTTTTTGGCAATAAATTATAAAAAAAATGAACAAAAAAAATGAATATATAAAACTAAATCTCAAGTGTAGGTTCATTTAAAAAATACCTTGCTTATTATATACAAGGTTTATATTTAAAAAAGTGGATTTTTCTGCAATTAAATATCTTTAAATTTATTTAAACTATTGGGATCAGGAGGGATATATTAATGCGGGCTAATCAGGAACTTCTCAGCATTTGCTCATGTGGAGAGGAATCCACTTAAAACTCTTCAGGAGAAGCCGGCCTGTTAGTCAGTAGAACAGGCCTTCCGTTGCACTAGAGGAGTGTTCGAATTCGAATTGAAACATGTGTTGGCGGTGTACTGTAGAGAGGATTCTATTCTATTAAAATATTTATTGTTGTATTACAATATACAGGGTTCAACTAAGGGGACTAATAAGGGTGAGTTTTTGAATTCTATCGGCCGAATTAATTAAAGTCTATTGCTATTTTATAATATTTTAGGTAGATCGGCGGTAAAAGATGCGTGCATTTCGCACGTCACAGGTTACGACCTGTCTCACTGCGGTGCGTGCGATGGGGTTTGGGTTTTACGGGGGTAGACGGTGGTTTTATTTCAATATGCGAGTAAACCATGTCGCGACATGTGTTATTTCTTTATTATTATATCACATTGTGTTACTAACAGTCCTCATAAGTCATTATTTGACCAATATACATCATGGCACCATTTAATTTTAAAAAAACTTATTTGAAAATATGAGATTTTTTTAAAAATTTTTTAGCCAATCAACAGGCCTGTACGAGCCCCCTTATACACTAGCATTGATGCTATTTATATTACATTGGAACTTTCACTTCCTCCTTTTTGAAAGTCCTTTTTGAAAAGTCTGTTGATTTTCAGGAAAGTGTTGACACACTGCAGGAGTACTCAAATCGTCTGGGTCTTAATATTAATACAAAAAAGACTCAGATTATGTGCAACAAATCCTGTCCTGACCCTGATCAGCCTCTCTATAATAATAGACAGAGGATTGAGAAAGTTGACAGATTTAAATACTTGGGAGTTCACATAACTGAGGATGGAAGCATGCATAAAGAGCTCGCAACCCGCCTAGGAACTGCTGGAGCAACTTTTAACATGATGCGTGTTGTCTGGAACTCTAGTCTATACTCGGTCAAAACGAAATGCCGATTATTCAACTCTCGTATAATGCCCGTTCTCCTATATGGATGCAAATCTTGGCACCTTACCAAAGCTCAAAACACCAAACTTCTGAGTTTTGAGAGTAAGTGCTTGAGAAGAATATTAGGTATAAGGTGGTTCGATTTTATAACTATCTAAGTCCTAGAACGGACGCGGCAGCCTCCTATAACGAGCGTCTTGAGGATGCGGCGGTGGACCTGGCTTGGACACTTGCTGCGCATGCCTCAGGAGAACCTAAATCCTAGTTGCCTCTTCTTTAAACCTGCGGGATCACGCCGTCCGGAAGACCGTCAATGGCGATCTTTAGACTTTATTCGGTGGAATTAAGGGGCGCTAGATTGACATGGGAAGAATCGAGAGTGCTGGCTGGCGATAGGGTCTCCTGGAGGCAACTGGTGATGTCCACATGCTTCACTTAGGAGTGGAAGTGGAAAAGAAGAAGAAGACTTTAACTTAACCTAAATAATCTTAGAATCTATTTAAATGTCTAGTGGGTATAATTTAGGTAGACATAGAAAGTGTGCTCTGAGTAATAAGTGATAACACCGCTTGCTTCTTGAAAGCTTGCCTTTGCTAGATTTAGTTAACTGTTCTGAGGATTCTTGGCAGAGGGGGAAAGAAAAGAAACGGCATTGGTACGCAAGTTACGGTGAGGTAGATTGATGTTTTAAGAGGTTTGTAGTGAAGATAATAAACTGGCTGTGTGTTTGCTGTGTCACAAGATCTCGAGAGGTATTATTAATGAGGAAAAGCGCAATCGTTTGCTACCAACAAATGCTAAAAATTTTGTTTTCATTCATCACAACCTATTACAGATGGATTTTAAACATAAAACTAATAATTTGTGATTAAAAATAAATATTTTTGAGTTCTGTGTGCGTTTTTTTTCATAATTCGATATTGGGCCGAATAGTATGCAGTATTCGGCCGAACACCAAATATTTTAAAAAGTTGCCAAATATGCCGAAAATTAGCTGAATATTCGTGGCATCTCTATTATATAAATATGTCTTCCACGGTTCATAAATAAACAGACATATTTTTTATAATAAAAAACATGAAATAAAAATCCACCCTCCATTAAATAAGAATAATAAACCTGTTTTGTTTTCCGATATATTTTTAATGTGATTTCTTTGTCCTCGGAATGTTTTTACAACCCCGAAAAACATGTGAAATGCGAGAATGAAAAATGCCGTAAACGTGATTTGAGCGAGTTTATTTGCTTTGTAAATATTTTTTGCCTTAATCTACCCTTACTCTACTGTTTATAAACTCCCAGCGATTCCTAATTCATCAACAGTATTTTGATTTTGTCCAAATTTTTGTAGACAAGAGCTGGATTGGGACCTTTGGGAGTTATAAATATTGATATATTAAAACAGTGATGAAGAACGTTTTAAAGACGGAAATATAGAACGGTGGTGAGCGGTATTTTTTTTAATAGGTAATCTACTAAAAAGGTTCATTAATTCGTGCGTACATATAAGTTCACAATATAAAAGTTATATTATTATTATAAATGGCTATTGATTTTGTGGTTCTGTGAAAATCGACTTAAACAACAATTATCAATAACTTAACGATACACTATTTTAATTTGTGCGAAAGTTTATTAAAGATTACAGCAATGTCATACAGCAGATATTTTCATTGTGATTAAAATGTCAACGTACTGGCCTATTCTTTCTAAAATGAATAATGACAAAAACGGCCACTTCGAACGCCACATGTCTTATGTGATAATATGTTAACGGTACCATATCAAAGAAAAATAGTCCTTCCGAAATTATGTTCGGAATACTATGTAGTTTTCAAGTAGAGAATCTTCAAATAATATTTGAAATCTGCTAGTTTTTTTAGTACTTAAAAACCACGACTGGTTAAAGACGTAAAATACAGTGGACTTTTTTTGTTTGGAGGAATAAGCTGAGATAATCGGCTAGTTTTATCGTTCACTGAGAACGGGCTGGGCGCACTTGATAGATTTGTTTTTTTTTGTAGGATAATATAAAAGGTGGTAGTGATTCATAAATAACAATTATTACAATAGTAAATATAATATGAAAATAAACAGGAGCAAGTCCAAAGAAATGACTGTGGCCCGTAATGAGCAGCGAATGAATATACTAATGTCAAGAGCAACTCTGAAAAACGTCAAAAAGTTTGTGTACCTTGGAAGCATATCACCTGGGATGGGAGAACAAAAAGAGAAGTTGACTGCCGCATACGCTGAGCAAGGCTTGCGTTTAGCAAAAAATCAAAGATTTTTATGTCAAATAATATAAACCTAAAACTCCGCAAGCAACTTGCCAAGACATGTATGGAGCATATTGATGTACGGTTGTGAGACATGGTGCCTTACAGAAAGAGATTTAAAAAAAGACTAGAGGCCTTTGAGATGTGGTGCTACTGAAGAATATTAGGAATTTGCTGCAGACCACATCACTAATGACGAGGTTCTCAGCAGAATTGAAGAAGGGAGGCACCTAATCAAAATCATATCAGAGAGGCGAGCCCAATGAATCGGCCGCATTATACGCCATAAGGGTCTCCTTCATGACATAATAGGGAATGGCTGAGAGGACAAATTATAGAGGGCGCCCCCAACGGGAGTATTTGGATTAAGTGTTCGAGTGTTTGAACTGCGCCTCATACACCGAGTTGAAGAGGGCTGCAGAGAATAGAAACCAATGAAAGACGAGTACTTTGCTGCAAACCAATCCTCAGGATTGAAACTGCTAGGAAGAACAATTATTTTTCCATAAACATAGTTATTACATAACATTATTATCCAAAGTAAATTATAATAAGGTAAGCTGTGCATAATCGCTTATTTGGAAGATTCGCCCCTGATATAAAAATAGGTTCTTAGGTTTTTATGGTCTCTCTTATCAATGTGTTTCTTTTCTGGGTGATGCCGTGTAGGCTGGATTCGTTCCTCGTCCATTCGTCATTCGTTCCCGTGTATGCTCATCTAAACATCTAACTACATAATAATAATTGTCTTCAGAGTGCTCATTGTAATTGCCCAATATTAGAGTAGACAGATAATGTCAAATACTTAGGAGTTATTATTTATATAAATTTACCTATATAGTGGAAACAACAGATTAAAAATATTACAAATAAACTAAAAAAACTATCGTATTCATTCAAAAAAACTCGAAATATAATTGATGTAAAGGATTTTTTATAGATTTATTTTGCATTGTGCCAATCAAATTTGGAGTACGGAATATCGTATCAATCAATGTATTTATTGCACAAAAATCCATAATTAAAATAATGCTCAGAGTCCCGATACAGACATCTACTGAAGAAATATTCCACAAATCACAGCCTATGATACCAAAGCAATTGTACCCTAAAATAATACTCACTTACAAATTCAAAAACTCCTGTTTCTCAAATGAAAGACATAAACCCCTACAGTACATCACATACAAATAATATTATCACTAGATCTCCGAACAAAGGGATTTTGAGTATTATTCAATTAAAATCTATAACCTACTTCCACTGTCTATTAAAACAATTAGTAACGAGAAAATGTTCAAAAGGCTATGGCTATGGATAGTGGAGCAAGGTAGAAGTAAAATGGATTATCTCATTCGCCCAAACCAATATTGAATCAACTGCTCCACAAATGTACAGCTTATGTTATGTTTTTGTTCTTTCATTGTGCGTTTTATTTATTGTACATAGATGTACCTACATTAATTATAAACATAAATCTCTTCAATTCGTGCCTCATGTCTGAGGATGGTGATTACGCCTGACTCCAGGCATGGCTCGTCTGTGGACAGTCTTCCTCCATCTGGAACGTAAATACGTAGTGTTTCAAACTGTCTGAACATTTCGTTTATTATCTCTGTTTATTGTTAGTCTTCTTTGTTTATTCACAAATGTAATAATATTTTTTAAAAGTATATCGTTAAGTGTCCTCGACACGGGTAACCCCAGTGAGGTCACATTATTTTTATTATTAACAATATTTTAAGTTTGTCCAAATTTTTGTAGACAACGACTGGATTCAACTCCCTGGGGAGCTGTTTATATTAACATATTACAACAGAAATGAAGAACATTGAAGAGAAGGTAATATAGAAGTCTAGGCATCTACAGGGCTTATGACCTGTCAATGGCTGGTTTAAGTGGCCACTTTACACACTGTGTAACATTCACCATTTTGCCCATATTTGAACATCTATATTCCATCAATTCTTTCATCTGTTGATGTTTGTGAAGTCAAAGAGCTGAAACCTCTATTTATGCGGGTGAGATTCATCTTATTGAATTATTTCACCTACATACTAGGCAACGCCTGAAATTGTTATTTTTTCAATTTCTATACTTCTTCATGGACCAGGTGGAATTATCATCAATATTTTAAGTTTGTCCAAATTATTGGACTTTGGATTTATGTAGATGCCTAGACTTCTATATTACCTTTTCTTAAATGTTCTTCATATCTGTTGTAATATGTTAATGTTTATTATTATTTAAAGTTTGTAATAGAAAAAATATGAATAAATAAAAAATGGGAACACATCCGACTTACACGGAATCATCTAAAAACGATACATACTGGGCATATGGAAGTCTAGGCATTTACAGGGCTTATGACCTGTCATTGATTGGTTAACGTAGCCACTTTACACTCAGAACTGTATTTTTTATCCGCCCGGACTCAAGTTTGTACTGCAGATTTTCAAAAATAACTTGCGACTTACGTTTTGCGTCTTCAAATGCGATCTGACAGGTTGAAAAATTAGAATCACACATCTAGGGGTTGTAATTTGCCAAATGGCTTTTCAACCCCTGTCTCGCTAAAAGCCACTTAGTACTTTAGCCAGAGTCAGCTCAGTATAATCGCCCGAGGACGTTTATCTGCCGAAGGACGATAATCTTTCCATGGACAGATTTTTATTAAGAGGAATGAAAATTTACTGCTACGAGTATTTAACATAATTTAGAGCGAGTTTAGTTAAGATGGTGCCATTATTTTCATTTTTAATGTGCACGCGTATATTACTGAATGAAAATTTGCATAAAATTTTAATAATGCTAACAGAGGGAAATTTTTATTATGTCTATTTAGTATAAATAATATTAATCGGTATCGTAATGCTTTTTTTCAAACAAACAAACCTTAACGTCGTTTTCCCGTAGGGGTAGGCAGAGAGGATAGAAAGCCACATCACTCTGTCTTTGCATACAGACCTCGCTTCCTCTACATTTATAAATCTCCTTATGCACGCACGCCGATTATTCCTACTCTTGTCATGTCCGTCTTTAAGTATTTGATGGATTCGATCGTGCCATGTCTTTCTAGGTCTTACTCGTTTTCTGCATCCAGCAACATTCGCATCGTCTTTCGCTATCCATTCGCTCTACGTGTCCAAACCTACGCAGCACCCCTTTCTCGATTCTGTCGATAATCGTGTCTAAGCCCGACATTTGTGCACCTATCATACATTGTTTCACCACGCATCAGAGGAATCACATTTTACCTACATATTTAACCTACTTTCATATTTTTTTTTCCAATTCCATACTTCGCTCCTATACATTAGAGTTTGCACTAGAACTCCATTGTGTACTGCTAGTTTTTCCTCCTGCAAAAAACATTTGTTTGCCAAAGTAGATTTCAGTGCACCGTTCCCATGTTCCCGGCACTCACCCTCCTTTCAATATCTTTCTCAGTATTTGCATCTCTAGTAAACATACTTCCTAGATACACTAATTCTTCTACCTGATTCAGAATCAATTTTTAAAATTTTCTTATGAGAAGTCTCAAAATTGCTCACTTTCGTCTACTTTACATTTTGAATGCTTGTAATAAAATAAAATATAACATGTAACGTAAAAGCAATCACAATATATTATAGAGCAGAAAATTATCTTTCGAATATCGTATAACCTTAACCATTTCTTTTACGTTTGGTGTTCATTTTGACTTTTAGAAAAAAGCGGACACAACTTATATTAACACCGAATATGTATTATGGCGGCCTCCGTGGTGTAGTGTTCAAGACGCTTGACTCACACACGGAAGGTTCCGGGTTCTATTCCCAGTGAGAACCTAAAAATTAAAATGTAATGCTGAAATTCAGTGGTTTTTTTTTGTTTTTTTTATTTTTTATTTACTATTAAATTAGTCAAAAAATAATATTTTTTAGCATCGTATTATCAGAGCCATGATTTAATAAATATTTGTATTTCTGAATTAAATACCGCATGTGGCGTCAAAGGTTCTTTTCCGCATCTTCCCATGTTCTTCCCATTGGTCTATCCATGGAAAAAAAACGGAAATCTTCCATAGCTCTCATATCATAGGTTGATTCATATAAACCAGTAATGTCATTCAAAGTAGTCCGTTTTTATTAAAATATTTCTTAATATATTTCTCATACATTTTAAAGAAATTTCGCCGTATAGTTAAATGCTTTAATATTTACTGCGCGTAAGAAATCATTTTTTGTATCCAATTTCCCGTAGGGCTGAAGTTCCTCATAGAATGTATTAAAATTTATATGTAGCATAGTTCTTATATCATAGGTTGATTCATAAGAACCAGTGGCGTTATTCAAAGTAGTAGTAAATATAATAAAAAAAATAAATAAAAAAAATAATAAAAAAAAAGTAAAAAAAATAAATTAAAAAAAATAAAATAATAATAAATAAATAAAAAAAAAAATAATAAAAAAAAAGTAAAAAAAATAAAATAAATAAAATAAATGAAATAAATGAAATAAATGAAATAAATGAAATAAATGAAATAAATGAAATAAATGAAATAAATGAAATAAATGAAATAAATGAAATAAATGAAATAAGTGAAATAAGTGAAAGAAGTTAAATAAGTGAAATAAGTAAAATAATTGAAATAAGTGAAATAAGTGAAATAAGTGAAATAAGTGAAATAAGTGAAATGAGTGAAATAAGTGAAATAAATAAAATAAATAAAATAAATAAAATAAATAAAATAAATAAATAAATAAAATAATAAAATATATAAAAAATTAAATAAATTAAATAAATTAAATAAATAAAATAATAAAATAAATAAAATAAACAAAATAAATTAACTAAGTAAAATAAATAAAGTCAATAAAATAAATCAAATAAATCAAACAAATCAAATAAATAAAACAAATAAAACAAATAAAACAAATCAAATAATTCAAATAAATCAAATAAATCAAATACATCAAATAAATCAAATACATAAAATAAACTAAATAAATAAATAAAAATCTAATTCCCTTCTAAGAGGTGTTTTACCTGTTTTTTTGGTTGTATTTGATCAGATGACGTCGAGATGACAAGTAGGTAGAACATACCGAGGTAGATAGAGACAGTACAGAAGTTAAATATACCGTTTCGGTATGTCGGTACGGTCGGTCGGTTTAATCGGTTAAACAAATATTTAAGTTGTTCCTTTATCCTTCTTCTGGAAAGAAGGGAAGGAATTACCATCCCCTCTCCTCTCTTCATGGTATAGTGTTATTTTTTAATTTTTGTATAAAATTGCAAGATTCAATATGTTCATGTACTTTTTCTCAAACTGAACGGTTTGGGTAGGTAGGAAGAAATTGCCCTAAGGCAATATGCCCGCCCTTATATGCATAAATATTGTATTTGTTTATATGGCGGCCTCCGTGGTGTAAATAAATAAATAGGCAAAACAATGTTTTTTTTCACAATAAATTTAAATTATCCTGTTATTTCAAGAAGATTGCATTATTGCGCTCCGTTGGAATCTATCTCTCTTAACCGATTTCAATTAGGCAATCTTCATAAGTCCTCTTTTATCTGTTGTGATAATGGTTGTCTGTTTTGTTTAGCTCATAATATTTATTCAACAGACCTTTGTTGAACTGAACTGAATATTTCAATTACATGACTGAATCAGATTATACGCAAAACCGCATATTGTTCTTCAAATATTTTGATTTATCTATTATTTCCCCTGAGCTAAGAATACAATTGGATTTAACAGAGTTGTAGTATTATTTGTAAAATATAATTATTGCCAATATGAAGGGTACCGGATATAAAGGATTTATTTTTAAATATATTTTTTAATTTTTTTTTTCAATATTTACAGAATAGTCTGAAAAAACCGTCTACTTTTCCCACTGTTCAATTATTAAAAAAAAGGTTTTAGATATAAAATGGCCATATAAATTATTTTTTTTGCTTCAAATACATAAAGATAAAAAAAACGTAAAAAAAAAGTACGCGACCTAGAACAGGTGGTAATATCCGTATTCCTAAATTAAAAACAACTACTGCACAACATCATTATACTTACAGAGGAATATTTTTCTTTAATGCAATGAACAAAGATAATAAACATTACAGTCGGGAACACAATATATTTTAGAAAGAAGTGAAATTACATATATAATTCTTTTTTATGTAACACTGATTGAAAACATCGTTTAAATTTTTTTTGTAATTTATTAATTATTATAGAATATTATTATTAAAATAAAATAAACTATTGTAAGACGTCACTCCCCATTATGTACACTAGAATTGTTTATTTCTTTTACGTAATTGGAAACTTTAATGTCAATATATGTATTTAATTAATGTAAAAAAATTTTTAGTTGTAAAAAAAATAAAAAAATAATAAATATATATATAAGACCTGCTGAGTTGCATACATACAACTTGTCAGCAGGTTCTTATAAATTGCTTCGATTATTCATATTTAATCTACATTAATAATAATTTTACTTGAAAAATATTACATATTAAATACCTATTTCATTATCGAAAATTAAACACTATCACTAATACAAAAAACTTTTTTCTATTAACCATAATATGAGCAAACGTCTCACTCCTGTATTTAATTCAATATGTTAAATATTGTTTGGTAACATGGTAAATATTTTAGGTATACTGTATTGCAGTGTCCTTTTACCATATTCATTGCAATATCTAGGAACCTTCCATGAAGCCCTTCCATACTAGTAAACCTAGTGTTGTAATCATGTACCAACTTGTGTTTATACTCGGGGTGCGACGCATGCTGACAAATTAATTTGTACCAAAGTAGAAAAAAAGATGAACGTCAAAAAATAATGGTTTTGAGACATAACGTTTTTAAGTTTTCAAATCTCTTAAAAATTGTTGGTGGTTAAAATAAATAAAATATACATACTGAAGAATTCATATATAAGACTATAATTATTCCGCATGTAGATTTACTGCTCTTTAGTATTTTTTTAGCCAATGACAGAAATTTAAATAAATTAGAAGTATTTGACAATGTTTTGAGTAAATTATAACATGTGGTTGCGTTACATTTACTATATGTATTGCGCATTTACTAGGTTGCGGCGTTAAATTTATTGCTACCTACTAAGCCTTAGTGTCAATGTTGCGATTATGCTACTGTGGGTACAATTTTTTTCTCTCCGGCCCAATCAATAACATCATAATATTCTCAGCGCAATCGCTTACAAGTTATTTTAGTTATCAATAAGTCATTCTATCTACTGTGTCGTGTTATTGCATGCATCAATGGTCAAGAAACCAACAAGTGCTTAGTTGACCACATGACATATAACAGAGCCTGCCGTGAAAAAAGTTCGAACATCAGGCTGGGAGAATTCCATTACAAGGTAAGTAATTCCATTTATTTGTATAGGGGTTCGGTGAAAAAGTATATGGAGGTAACGCGATTGCAACGCCAAAATCCGCGAACCAGCAAAACCCGCAAAATTCGAGCTTCTACTTCCTATCTGGCGAGTGGCGCGATCAACGTGTAGCATGAAATTTAATTCATTAACGTCGTTCTTCATTACCGAAAGTTAAAAAAAAACGTAGTCTGATTAGAAAATATTACATAGTGTATAAAATGAACATTTAAACATTCTAACTACATTAGCCTTGTAAGTATTTAAACTTCCAGGTTTTTTTTGTTTTATTTTATATTTCTAACAAAACCATTATTAATATGTTTTTCAGAAATATTTTTATACTATCACTTTTTCTGCGTAAACATTCGTTGTATACAGAAATCCACACAATAGCTTGGCATCCTCCACAAACAAATCAAATCGATTCAATAAATTGTTTTCCCTCTAACATTGTAAGTCAATAGAAAGTAATGACAAAAAAGAAGTAAACATCGTTCGATTTGTTTTTATTTTCTGAAAAATAAATGTCAGTTAGAATCACGTTTTTACCGGGTATGACATTCGCTTCTTTTTTGTACGTAGGATTTGGGGGATGCTTGAAGTGCCTCTGTCAAAAACGTAATGGTTCAGAAGAGGAAATTCTTGTTCCTGTAGCAATCTTTCTTTTTTAAACAGGCATTTCTTTCTCAATCAATTTTTTAAAAAAGTCTTTTAAAAATAATGAAAAATTACAGACTATGCGATGCCGCACATTTCCAAAAAAAACTCACAGCTTTTATTGTTAATTTTAACATAGACATTAGTGAATCCGTGTAAATAGAATTCACCTTTTGCGATTTAAATAAATTTGTGATAGCGGACAATTAAATTATTTTCTCCAAAACTGACAATGTGAGCCAGTCGATTATGCAGCCAACAATCTATTAAAATGTACTCGAACCAGAGAAAATCAATTTGTAATAACACTGACTAACCGGTGTTGAGTCTTCTTCCTTGCCGGCGATCAGCTCACGCTATCAGAGACACTGGTGGTCAGGAAAACTGCATGTATACAATTGTCTGGAGTCTGAAGCGGATAATGATGAATGGCGATGGATGATAAAATGTTTGCGGCGTTGTGTGAGTCATAGCGTTAAGTTATATTAACTTTCACGGCTAGATAGCGAAAAATACTTTTCAACAATTTGAAAAGCGTGCGAACATAACTCGTTGAAAAAACGAAGAGAACGCGGAGGACAAGAGTGTCGCCTACCAACAAATGTCCCGTCAGGCGTGGCAACCTTACATAACCAAAATTAGCCAGCAAAACTTACTCGTACATGCAATTTTTATGGCTAAAATACGTTGAAACAAATTATCGGCTCAACCAGACATTTTTTGCGAAAAATTCGCTGAAAAGCTATTTTGATAATACCCTCTTTAGACTCGGCCAAATAAACCAAATCCACCATCCGAGTTTTGAATGTGACGTGTGATTGGCTATAAATTTCTTAAAAGGCCATGCCACGAACTGCAACTTCGAGGATAGAATTTATAACAGAGTAAGATAACTCGTTCTGGAAATTCCGTTTGCAACAACTTGATTTTTTTTGCCGCAGTTTGGCAGGTTGCACCATCTTGTTAAAACTGAATGTCAACATTAATTTCATCCAACGCAGGCCACGAAAAGTTAGTAATGTCGCGATAACGAAGACCATTGACGGTAACTGCATTGCCGGCTGCATTCCGCCAGTCCGAAATCCACACCTAACGGTCACATGCGATGGGTGCATAGGCTGCTGATGAATCACTCCAAGGTTTTCGGTCCCCTAAATTCGGCAGTTCTGTTTATTAACGTATCCATCAAGTTAGAAGTGCGCCTCATCGCTGAAGATGATTTTTTTTTTTAAATCACCACCGACTTGTTGATGCTCCATTATCCAATTGACTGATGTTCGGCGCTGCGCATTGGTCTGTAAGTTTGAGATGTGTTAATTGAATCTTGAACGAGGACGGCCACCCGCTTTAAGGGGACCAGAAAGGTTTCAACGGCTGAAAACTGGGTGAGATTTGAATGACGGCTGTAGGCAAACAAATAAACATAAACAAATTGTCTGTTTCGCAAGTTTTTTTATGCATTCTTGATGAGCAAAAAAGGCTTCGAAATTTCCAAAAACATTTATAATTGGAAGGTTTATTTATATCTAATGACGAACTCGCAACTCGCGAACTACATTCTTTTTGCCGCGATTCCGGGTGAACGAGCGAAATTCAGTTAGGCCGGAGTGGGGTTCGAACCTCGGGCCTCTGATCCGTGAGTTCGCAACACTAACCGCAACTCGGGTCGTGGACATTTATTTTATTACGAAAAGTAGACATTTATTTCAGAGCTAATAATTATTCGTTTGACAGACTTCGGTATTATTTATTAATGGAGGTTGTTCCACAAAAATTTCGGATTTTTTATTTGGTAATGGAATTAAATTTTGACGCAGTCAAACTTTACTTCTGTGTTAAAAATTGTCATTTTGACATCGAGACACAGTTTTCTTCTTTGATCTTGTTTTAAATTTATTCAATTATGGATTCCCGTGAGAATGTCACCAGCGTCGAATCATAAAAATGTAAGACTATGTTTATGCTCTAGTAGTGTAGAATCTTTTAAATTTCAAAAATTTTATCGTATATTAACATAAGAAAGTTGTTTTCTTTGTTTTCCAAATTTAAAATTGAGAACCAAACGTAAAACAAAACGGTAAAGGTTGTACTTTATTCGAAAAAAAATTCTCTGCTCTACAAGATATTTAATTTGGTTTTTTGTTACAAATATCAAATTATTTTATTTAATTATAAGCCTTCAAAATGTAATGTTGTGGCGGACAACACCAACAGCCGTGAGGTTGACAGGTCCGAACTCCGCTTTAGCCCGCAACGTGCCGTCCGCTGCAACGACCGCTCGGACAAGATATCAAATGCCGTGTATCGGAAAAATTCATTAAATTTCATCTTGACATTTCGTGTCGCCCGGCCACCAGCTCTTCGCCAGTGTTTACTATTGTAAATTCATTCTGTACAAAATCATAGGATGTAACTCGTGTGTTTTCATGTTACAACTTAGTTTTTGATTAATGGCTTTATTAATTTCTAATTTTCTAAATTAGCTCAACGAAAGCCATTTTTATTGACATGCAAAATTTCTACACGCGTTTCTTAATTAAAATCATGGTTTTTGGATATAAGATGATTTGCGAATTCCGAAAAATTATTATTACTGAGACGTCTTGTATGTTCGTTGATTCCCACTTTAAATTTGATCCTAACTTTAAAAAACGGGACACCCAAACGTCGATTTTAGTTAGACAAAATTAGTATGACGTGCAGTTGTCTTTTTCTCACAGTATCGGGGAGACATTTGCGAGAGAGGGACAGATAAACAATGTTTTAATACTTATTCATCAAAATTGTCTGGCATCGCGTATCCCCTTAAGGGCACGCACACCCTAGGTTATGAACACTGTTGTAAATAGTAATTAAATACCTCCCTCACAGAAGGCAGCGTCGCAGTCTCGAACTACCCTGTTGAAGCCCGAGCTATTTTAACCCTCTCCAATTGTAATTTAATTAAATTAAACAGATCTGAGATGTTACTGAAAGGGTCTCTGAGGTTCTTAATTAATTTGTTAAGCCAAAGTTTTTGTTTCATGTGTTTTTCTTAGCTTTACGACTGTAATTGACCATGACAAAAAGTGACCTCGAATAAACGAATTTGATTTTATAATTTTCTCAATATCATTTCAAATATACCACAATGGGTACTGGGTTTTTGATAAAAAATAAATAGTCATGGTATAAATATTTTTTTAAAGGAGTAACCTGCTAAGCCTCTGTTTTCGAGCCTTGTCTGTAGGTGGAAAAGAGAGAATATAGAAGGAAGTTATGAAAAATACATTTAAATACATACATTATCACCTTTCTTGGATTTTTTCTTGCAACTGACGGGAATCAAACCCGCGAAGTCCGTTTCATAGTTAACCGTTTAACCATTATCAACCGAAACTAATATTGATTTTATTCAAACTTTGCAAAATTCAATGAACGAATTGCCGTTTTATAAAGATGTATATCGCCAGAGATACAATATTTCTAAATCATTAATGTATAAATCTGTAAATAATTAATCAGTTAGGGTTCTACTTTTGTACTAGACGTCTATCATATTGTTGATTTTTTTTAAATATATACTTGGACCCCTGTATTTAGTAGCCTTACGTGTCATGTACAAGGCTAAGGTACTCAGAAAAAATAGTTTTTGTTTGTCTTGGAAATGGGATGTTCGATCACTGATTTTGGTTTATTACCTTTATGAGTCCAATCGCCATTGTTGCCAAGTTCAAGAACTCAAGAACAAACATATTGTTGATTAAATCGAGGACAATATTGATAATTCATTGGCTTTCGAGAAGGTCATTTTAGAAGATTTTTTTTTCAAAGGGAAATGATGATATGTTCAATTATGGATCAATTCCTTGATCGATTTAATAAATCTGACGCCAAATAAAATTTAATATTTGTATTGTTATACAATAACCATCTTTATAATCCATCATTTAACTTATAAATTACTATCGCTTTTTTCAATTGTAAGTAGGTAATTAAATGAGACATTTTCATCAACAATAAATAAAATCGAAGTGGTTGATGAACACATATATCTAGGACACAAAGTCAAACTTGGTAAAGACAACCAGATAGCGAAGTTACTAAGAAGAATAGGGCTAAGTTGGGCTACTTTCGGCAAACTAAAATAAATTTTTCAAAATAAAGCAGTCCCTTTATGCTTAAAAAGACAAATATATGAATCGTGCTTATTCCCGGTGACAACATACGGACTAGAAACCATGTCTGTAACACAAAAAAGTAGCCAGAAATCAAAATGCACGCAACGATCCATGGAAAGACAGATGCTTGGTGTATGTCCAAGAGACAGAGTAAGGATATCAGGATATCATGGATATCATGGATCGTGCGGCAAAATTGAAATGGCAGTGGGCAGGACACTTGGCGAGGCAAAATGATGGCAGGTGGACACCCAGAGTAATGAAGTGGAGACCGTGGGCAAACTTAAGAAGTGTTGGAAAGCCACAGAAAAGATGGGTCGACGACATTGCCTCTATTGCCGGTAAAACGTGGATGATAAAAGTGGGTGGTAGAAGAAATTGAGACGTTTGGAAGAGGCCGCCATCCAGCAGTGGAGAGAATAAGGCTGAAGTAGAAGAAGAAAAGAAGAAGAATTTAAATTACAATAGAAATAAAAATAATGATTTCATTCAATTGATCAATCGGGATTACATGAGTTAAGTTAGTAGTGGAGGCGGAGACATGCGCGTTCGCAGGTCGGTCTTATGTTGGATCCAGAATAGATACTTAATACCTTGGACTGGAACAGAATAGGGTTATATTGAAAGTTTTTAATGACCTTACAATTGCAATTTAAAAGTTAGCAACAGATTATTACGGGTTTTCGAAACTTATTATGAAACTTTTAATGTCCACGGACTCCCGGTGACTAATACCTTCATTATGTAGTAGGTTTTCGTATTTCATTAATGATAATAAATTCACAAAAATATTAATGGATCACGTCCTAATAGTACTTAAAAATTTAACGGTCAGAAATTAGAAACATCAGTTCGCACCATTCCAACAGAAGCAATATTACTGACGGTTGAACTTATCATTATATATTACATTTGCCCATTTCTTTACATTTTGTCAATTTGTACATTAAGTTTAATAATATTATAACAATATGACAGGTCTGACGTGATAAACGAGCAATAGTATGATAGCCCGCGCATCGGAACCAGAAACGCTAAATTCGCCTAACATTATACGCACGTTATAGGATACTAAATCAACTAAATTCGTACTAATATCATGTCATTACGCATGTTCAAAGTGACATTGCAAACGAACTTCAATCTTCAAATCTGCGCATGCGTTGGCAATGCCATGAGTATGTATATTATCTTCTCCCTCTAACGCACGATTCACCGGTATAAAGCGTTGTCTATCTCGCTCAAATGACGATCTTAGGAGATATGACATATTTCATAGAAATTCAGGGTCAAGAATTGTGCAAAACAGAACATGCACGGGGACGATTGCGCATGCGTAGACAAGATGATAAAATCGTCCGCTAGAGTCGATCTCGCTAGATCTTTTGGCGCTAGTATTGAATATTATGATGTTTACGAGTATAATATTGCAACGAATCCCCGTTTCTTTGTACCTATAACGTATTTTTACTATAAATAAAATTACTAATTTATTTCCACATATTTTACTTGGCAGTGCGCTGTAATTATTATTTATTATTTATTTTATTTAGTTCTATGATTAACGTAGTCTAATATATATTTACAACACAATATTTACATCTTTACTTATTCTAACATTATTTATCACTATTATACACTTAATATCGTAATTTATAATATTCGCTGTTTCATATGTACATTTTCATTAATTATATTCACTATTTCCACTTTATATAACCTAATACTTTTCACACATATACTTTTTACATTTTATTTTAAATATATTTACATTTATTTCATTTTTTATGTTTTCTGGCATTTCCTCAAATAATTGTATTCCCTTGTACATAAGGCAGTTCTGGGACATTGCTTTTGATTTCTTTATGCACATACTAAGGAACCGCCTCTGGTACCTAGGTACCTTGTATGTAATTAAATTTCCAAACTAAAAAGGTTAATATTTAAATATTGAATTTAAGTAGGTACCTAGGTACTTGTTTATGGTTGAATTCCAAAACATAAAACAAAGATTCATTGTAAATGGCCACAACCCGTTTTGTTATACGAGTTCATTCCGTGTTTCACAGAAGCAAAGAACTAAGCAGAACAATCTTCGTACACTCACCAACACTGCACTCAGTCACTTTCCACTTGACATCTCTGTTCCAACTGCAGACACAAAGAACAAGAAAGGTGAAACTTAGTACGAAAAAGTCTTGCCTAACATGGCTGTTAATTACCTACTAATTACGATTACAAAAGTTGACTGCAAAAGCGCCGTCTCACACAGAACTAGTAAAACAGAAAGAAAAAAATCAATGTTCCATGTGTCTAATGAAGAACTTTAGCCCTACGGGAAATTGGATACAAAAATGTTTTCTTGCGCCCGGTAAAAATTAGAGCATTAAATTGTACCATAAAGTTTCTTGAAAATGTACCAAAAAAATATTGAGAAATATTTCAAAAAGAACGAACTTTTTTAAACGACGTTACTAGTTCATACGATTTTACCAATTGTAAGAGTTGTGGAAGATTTCCGGTTTACTTACCGTCAACGTACCAATTTGCGGGACTGACCGGGAAGAAGAGGAAAAGAACTTGAAAGGTCACACGCGGAGTAATGTCAGATATTTTTTTTAATTTTATTTTATTAACATATTACAACAGCGATGAAGAACATTTAAGATAAGGTAATATCTTACTTCACAAAAGTATTTTATTTCACAAAAGTCAACAGATGGAAGAGTTGAGGAAATGTGGATGTTCAAACATGGGCAGAAGGGTGAATGTTACACAGTGTGTAAAGTGGCCACTTAAACCATCCATTGACAGGTTATAAGCCCTGTAGATGCCTAGACTTCTATATTACCTTCTCTTAAATGTTCTTCATCACTGTTGTAATATGTTATTATAAAAAGCTCCCCAGGGAGTTGAATCCAGTCCTTGTTTACAAAAAATTTGATAAACTCAAAATATTCTTATTTTATTTATTTTAATAAAAACGAAATATTTTGAACGACGTCACTGGTTCCAACCAATGAATGAGAGCTGTGAAGTATATCCGGTTTGCTTACCGTAAACGAACCAATCGGTAGAACTGACAGAGAAGAACCTCTGACGTCACTCCCGGAGTTATGTCAAAAATACAAAACTTTTAAAAATCTTAGTGCTGATAATACGATATATAAAAATAATATTTTGGCTTAGTTTAGAATTCTCTCTCGGGAACAAACACACTGATAATAAAAAAAAATGTATGTATTTGGTGTAACTTTATCAAACATCATTATTATCATCATTCCCTCCCTAACGGTGCATAGGGCACTGCATTGATTCACCAGTCATTTTTGTTACATTAAGGTAAGATGATCAGTCTTACGCTTCAGGTACCAATCCAGGGACTACGATGTGTTCCATTGTAAATAGACTTTTTTAAATTAATATTTTACGTCATCAAGGTCAGGAATCTAACCCAAGACCTCTTGCATGAAAGGCAAACGCGCTGACATATTTGAAATTATTAAAACAAGTATATTTTCAATAAAATGTTCTCGTTGAAATACAAGTACGTAGATGTTAAGTCAATAAATTCCACGATACTTAACATAATTGTTGAAACCACAGAGTGAAAATTCTCTAGAGAAGCCCTTAAGCTGAATTTTTAAAAAGCCTCATAAATTATTGGTTTGGTTTTAGATTAATTTTAAGTTTAACAACAAATTAATGTGTAAAGGACGGTCTGTTGTATTGCTGTAATATCTTTGTTGCTCAACTGTTCGCCCTCTTCTAAAATATGCCTCCGTGGTCTGGTCTCCATTCTATGTCAATCGCATAAATCACATTGAATCAGTCCAACATCGCTTGCTTCGACAAATAGCGTGGATGCTCGGACTAGAGAGAGATAATTATTCTTACGCTGAAATAGAGTCAATGTTAAATATTTCTAGTCCACAAAAACGTTCAACTAATATTGACTCCGTATATATGTTCGGCATACTAAATGGTATAATCGATGTTCCATCATTACTGGGACAAGTATAATTCAATATTCCGACTCGTAGATTGAGAAACAATGAAGTACTGTTCATCGATCAGCATAGAACAAACTATGGCCTAAATTCTCCAATGACCCGCCTTTGTCGTATTGTTAACTCAAGACAAGATCTGGACTTTTTTGGTTTAAGTTTACAACGATTTAAACGAGCACTAAATAAATAGTTCAGATCTTGTCTCGATGTCCCTTATGTTTGTCAATGCTTCTTTCTTTTTTTAAAAATGTTTTAAACTGTTCTTTTATTGTAATATTTAAACCTTATAAATTGTATACATGGACAATGTCCGTTAATAAATAAATAAATATGTAGCTTACTTCATGGTCAATAATCATATAATGTTTTTATGGGTATGGGCGACTCTATTAGGTTATCACTCTAAGGTTTACACTTCGTGGTATTTTTTCAGGCGTTGCCTGGTAGGGTTAATAAATTATCCAGCTTAATCTCATACACATCAATAAAGGTGGCAGCTCTTTTACTTAAAAGTTAACAGGTGGAAGAATTGAGAAAACGTGAATGTTTAAACATAGGCAGAATGGTGATGTTACACAGTGTGTAAAGTGGCCACTTAAGCCAAAGACATGTCATAAGCCCAGTAGCTCAATCACAAATTATCTATCTATCACAAACTATCGACGTGCTAATAAGTGACGTGATAACAATTTCTCACCATGGTTGTTTATCGTATTCGCGATCACAATGCAACATCCATGAACACCCAATATTAAATATCAAAATATTTACGTTTCGCGACGTATAATCCAGCTGCTCAATCACATATTTGAATTTCACCGGTGTAAGTATGGAAAACATTCCAAAACTGTTAGTTTTATTTGTTTATTTATTATTTATTCTGCTATTTATTGCATTTAGCCGGCGTGGCGGTTGGCAAGCCAAATGTCAAGAACAGCAGTCGCCATAGTAATTGTAATTTAATTTTAACTTTTTTTGTATTAGATACTCTTTATTATTTTGGTAGACGCCGATTTTTCGCCGGTGAAATCGACACGAGCGTTGACTTAGAGATAACACACGCGTTGACGTATGACTGCGATAACTTAAGTGTATTCATTATTAACATATTACAACAGAGGTGAAGAACGTCTAGAAGATGTCTTGGCATCTACAGGGCTTATGACCTGTCATTCACTGGTTTAAGTGGCCACTTTACACACTGTGTAACATTCACCATTCTGCCCATATTTGAACATCTATATTACTTCAATTCTTTCATTTGTTGATTTTTGTGAATCCAGTACTTGTCTGCAAAAATTTGGACAAACTCAAAATATCGTTGATAAATTCACCTAGTCCATGAAGAAGTATAGAAATTGAAAAAATAACAATTTCAGGAGTTGCCTAGTATGTAGGTGAAATAATTCAATTATATGAATCTCACTTGCATAAATAAAAGTTTCAGCTCTTTAACTTCACAAACATCAACAGATGAAAGAATTTAAGTAATAAAGATGTTCAAATATGGGCAGAATGGTTAATGTTACACAGTGTGTAAAGTGGCCACATAAACCAGCCAATGACAAGTCATAAGCCCTGTAGATGCCTAGACATCTGTATTGCCTTCTTTAAAGTGTTCTTCATCTCTGTTGTAATATGTTAATGTTAACAGCTCCCCAGGGAGTTGAATCCAGTCCTTGTCTGCAAAAGTTTGGACAAACTCAAAATATCGTTGATATTCATTACTGTTAACGTCGATAGTTATTTGTGATTGAGCTAAATTACATAGTTAGACTCCCGTATTACCGGGAAAATTAAAAACATTAAAAATTGTTTACAACTCGGTTGCAACAAATTTCAATCGTAATAAATCCCCAGGACGTAAAATCCAGCCTCGTCTGCAAACATGTCGACATACTCAAAACATTTTTGATAATCTTTGTTCGAGCACCCTCGCTCGAGGGGTTGAATACTGCACCATATTTTACAGCGTTTCATTACATTTATAACGTCTGTAAATCATCCCCTAGTGACAGTAGCCCACTGGCGGAGCGCTCCCGTACTGCGAATTACGGGGATTTGCGTCACTTGTTTCTGGGCTAAATGCGTTGGTCAAACAATTGAGTATCTTTTTGATTAATTTTTATTTCTTTGGTTATACTGTTAACGTCGTTGTTATTTTTATTTATTAAGGAGAAACAACAGTTGTTATATAATAATACAAAATATAAAAAATAGTAAATACATCTAGTTAAAGTTTTTCACAAATACAATGAGAGAACATGTTACACAGTAAAGAGAAAAATAATATGTATATTATACTAGCGGACCCAAGGCCTACTACATATTAGCGGACCCGACAGACGTTGTCCTGCCCAAACGTTGGCTTGCCTGCTATCATATTGGAAAAATACTTTTTATCTAGGTACTTGTTTTTGATTAAATTCCAAAACTAAAAATTGTTGATATTCAAAAAATATTGAATTCCAAAACATAAAATAATATTTTTTTCAAATATGGCATTCTTTTTGCAAACGTCAAACTCCGGCCGTCTCACCAACAAAGTGGTGTACTTATGTAGGAATACGATTTTTTTTAATGTATTGAATTTAATATTGTTTAGTGTTACCAAAAATCTAATAAAAAGTAATAAATGGGTAGAAATTATAAGGAATTTAAGAAGAGAATCTGATTGAGTTCCACAAAAACAAATGCTTATTGTAAATATTCAAAAACAAACTTTTTTTACACACAAAAAAACAACATCTTCCCATGTTTTTGCAAAAGCATTCTCCTCGAATGCAACCCTGGTAGATCGGTGAATAAAACATTTATGCTCCTAACTTTTTTTAATATTTGATTGAAGATTTTAATATCTACGAACACGCTCAGGGCAAAGATCTATATTTCTCTGAAAACCGCACGTAAATCGGTTAAGCCGTTTAGGAGGAGTATGGTGACATCTCACGTACAGAAAAATTATATACATAAAGATAAGACATGAGAAAAAAAAGAGCTCGTAAGAAGGTTAAGGGATGAGGAAATAGAGTGGAGGAGTGGAGGAGTGGAGGAGAGGGATTTTCATAATATAGTTGACCAATTGACCAGTTATACTAAAGTTATGAGACTTAAGAGGCGTATGCGAAAGCAGAGAAATTTAATAAATTGGTATTTGAACATATCCCCGATATTGTGCAAAAAATACAACTGTAAGTCGGACTGATCGTTAAAATCGTCAAAATCAAAGTTTTGTTGTCCCGTTTTTCTCACCCCAACCGATTTTGTCTTTTTTTTAAAAATAAAATTTATTTTAATAAACTTTTGGTCGGTGCCTGTTCCGTTTTTCGAATTTATTTATTAATCATGTTTGTATACCGTTCGTCCGAAGATGGCAGATAAAACTGGGCGCTTTTTTGGGTTTTTTAATCGTTTGCAACCTACCTTATTTGTCTAAATAAGTACTTATTATTGGTGTCTATGGAGTTGCTATCAAACTGGTTAGAATTTGTCTCAATTTGCCTGTTGTTTATTATAAACGTTTATATGTTTTTTTAATACGAGTACATAAGAACAAAATAAAAACATAGGATATATAAAGAAAAAACATAAAACATGAAAAAAATTATGAATATTTTTTTATTTATTTATTTTAAAATTTCTAGTTTAAAATAATATGTTAACAGTACAAACACGGCAGAATGTTTAACGTAAAATCTATTGAAGCATAAAATGTTGTATTTTTTACATTTACGAATATGTTTTGTTATCATCATAATACTTACATACACCACCTCTTATCTGATAGGAAGCTGAAAGCCCCTAAGGCCGAAAGAATCCGTTAACCCTTAAAGAACACGTTACAAAAAACCATGTCATTTGGACCTTTGTCTTTAAGAACTTAACTGTTTTTTAATGTTTTAGTCCAACAGACTTTCAAGAGACATCAGAAACCGAAATGTATTTTTATCAAAAAATGTTTATAATACTTATTTTATTTTATTTAATTTTATGTTATTTTATTTTATTTTATTTTATGTTATTTTATTAAATTTTATTATATTTTATTTTATTTTATTTTATTTTATTTTATTTTATTTTATTTTATTTTATTTTATTTTATTTTATTTTATTTTATTTTATTTTATTTTATTTTATTTTATTTTATTTTATTTTATTTTATTTTATTTGACTTTATTTTATTTTATTTTATTAAGGAAATCAACAGTTCTACATACATATTTATAGTAAACAAACATATTTAGTGTATAAACTCAGAACTAATAACAGATTTCCACAAAGTACACAAAGTTAGTAAAGAAAATAAATTACATATTAAATAAATACATATAAGTTTGTACATATAAAAATGTTATTTTCGTGTACTCGTAAATATTTTTCAATAATCAAAGATTTTTTTTAAAGAACAGTAAGTTATTGTAAATTGGGCGGGATTAGGACAAGGATGCTTGAAGAGAGGATAAAGAGGGGAAAAGAGATGTACTTACTTATTATTATAATGTCTACCAAGTTACATAATGAATTTTTAGTGTAAATTTTTAATCTGACAGAGTGATGTTTATGTAATCTATATCTTTAAATTTTATTATATTATGACAAAATATTCTTCCAACAAATTTTTGTTATTTTTTACACGTTTGTGCTTTATTCTTATATGGCCACATTTTTTTATTTTTTTCACATTACATATAAACTAAAGTGATCAATAATTAGCATATGACCTCAGTGGTGGGGTTACCCGTGCTGAGGACACTTAACAATTTACTTATTTTTGTTTTTTGCCTTTGAGAACAGAGACAAATTAAAAAATGTTGAGACAGTTTTAAACCATACGTAATTATGTTTATATTTAATTTCTGTATACCAATATTATTTATATTATAAAACGCACAATAAAATAACAAAAACATTACATTAACTATACGTTTGTGGAGCAGATGATTCAATATTGGTTTATGCGAATTTGACTATCGATTTTACTACTACCCATCTCCACTATCCATTTCGTTATTGCCCTTTTGAACATTTTCTCGTTATTAATTGTTTTAATGGACAGCGGAAGTCGGTTATAGATTTCAATTGCATAATACTCGAAATTCCTTAGTCCGAAAGTGGTATTAGTTTGTATTTGTTTAAGAAGTTATTGTGTTGAGGATCTAGTGATTATATTATTTGTATGTTTTGTATCGTTGGAGTTATGTCTGTTGTTTGAGTAAGAATAGTTTTTGAATCTGTAAGCAAGTATTGTTTTAGCGTTTAATTGTTTTGGTGTCATAAGTTGTGATTTTTTGAACATTTCTTCAGTAGATGTCTGTATCTGTAGGATTTAGATTGCTGATGGTTTGGTTGGAGTTCCTACCCCAGTTAGAGATTGACAGAGAAGACACGAGGTTGCTGTTTGATGCTTATTTATTACATGGCGAATAAGATACAGCACTTGGTTGTGTAGCACGAGCGTAGCGGCGATGATGGGTCGATGAAACTGCACTTGAACTACACTGATCTTGTTAGGCTGGTTGAACGAGCTGACTGATGTTGGCTGCGTCCTGTGGTCTCTTTATAGACCATATTCCTTCGCAGTTCATTTCTTCATGGTAGGGACGATGTGCAGGGCGACGATCCCGTCTTTATCTGCAATATTGCTAGAATTGAAATATAAGTTGTATTGGATTCCATAGAAAATGATGACATTGCATCGTCGGTCATTAGTCTACTTTAGGTAAACTAATATAACACGTGTGTGTCATCGACTTTGGACTATGGACCCTACATATCCAGCTGTAAAAATATAATTTTTCGTTTAATTATTTTTTTAAAAATTGATAATAAATATGCGAAACTGAAGGACACAAGTCTTTATGAACATTTTCGGAAAAGGGTGGATGCTTTCATTGTATTTATTTATTACATTACGTAAACCAAATAAAAAATAAGCTTCGAAACAGAATAACGGATGAAACTTTCCATTCATGTGTTTAATTAAAAGGAAGTAAGTAAAGTATTTAGTAAAGTTATCAAAAGCTATGCATGGACGCCGTTCTAACTACATTTTTAATTTTTGAAATTCAACCTTTTTTGCCCTTAAAAATTATAGTCGCGGCGCGGCTTTCTGGTACTTTTTTTATCGTGTTTCCATGACAATTTAGGTCTTCTCACTTGGCAAACTGCTGACCCTTGGTCTAAGAGATTGAATTTTGACAGCATTCTCCCTACTTTCATCCTTGATTTAGTGTAATGAAGGAGTGACATTCATTGACGCTAGATGTCGCTACTTCTTTTTTATTTATGTTTTATTTTTTTAACATAAAACTTTTTATTTTCTATATGAACATCTCACTGGTCACAAGGTATAACCCGTGTCTAGGCATTTATTTACATTATTTTTATATTTTTTTCTAGTACATAATAAATAAATAAAATATAATAATAACACGGATCACGTCGGGGTCACCATTTTGTAAAGGTATTATTATTATACTCTACTTGATAGTAGCTATTTGTTAGTTCATGTTGCAATGGTAAGAAGTTATAAAAGGTTGCAGTAAATTATTTGGTCCCAGTTGGGCGACATTGTAATGGTGGGTTATCACGACCTTAATAATCAAATTTATAAGATATAGAAGAATAATGAAGATAACCAAATAAAGTACCTACAAACAACTTACCACTCACCAGTTTTGCTCTATAAGCAAGAACATGAGAATTCTCCAAAAGAATAAGATTATGTTCTTCAAATCTAATTTTATGAACGACATCAAAACATTACATATAAAAAACTTTACTGTAAAATGGAATAAATATGACTCAGAGATCTGGATTTTATGAAAGAAACAACTCGTTAGTGAAATACAAAATTTTAATAAAAGAAGCAATCCTCTACAAATATAACAAGGTTAGATATTACAAAAATTCTGGTATGGTTGACAATAAATTTATCTAAAAAGTAAATATTCGTAATGATAATAATAACAACTGAAATAGGTTATTGATTGTTTTCTTCTCGCCGTAATATGGAGTAATGTTGAATTTACGAAATAAAAAGCCGCAGATGGAATTTGATATGTGACGTCATCGGTTGATATGCTTGAAGTCATGATTGGCTCAGTTGATGAGTTCCCAGAAGATTGTTTGTCGACATCTGAATTCAGTAAATGACCGTCTGCTTCATTGCATTTGTTGATTTGTGTTTCGTGATGTTGAAGAAAACTTTTGAATCTGACACCGACTTTTCCAGGTATTTACGAATAACCTTCGTAAAGATTTCTCATCCATTAAAATTATGGAGTAGATATAGCATATTGTAAAAATCTTTATCATAAGACAAAGTAGATAAAAGGTGTAGGAAAAATGAAAAGAAAAAGAGAAGAAGAAAGGGGAAGAAGGGAGAAAAAAGGGGAAACCTATATAAAATACAATCTCATTAGAATATAAATTAAAAACAAATAGGCTTGCGTTACGTTGAACGTTCCCTTTCTTGAAGGACTACATTTTTTTAATGTGTGGTCGCCTGCCCTTAGAGTTCTTCCGCGACAGCTGAACTGCTCGTCCCGAGTTTTCAAATGGAAAAGAAGTTATTTTTAGAGCACGGACTTCATATGGATGAATTACTACCGCGGCCGTCAGATGGCGCTAAATCAGGCAACATAAAATTATATTCGAGTACTAAAATGTCTTCAAAAACGGGGTACGTTGGACTTGTTTTTTACAACGTTACAATGTAAAACATATTTTGATTTAGTGGATTTAATGGATTCAATGAATTTTAGCCTCAAGGAATAAATAAATAAAATAATTTAAGTTACTTACAATTTTTGGTTTATTTCACACGAAAATACAAAGATTACACAAAGAATATTTTAGAGTAAATTTGAATACTGGTAAAGACAGAGAAGGGCGAGTGACGTGTACGCGCCCTTATATAGGTCCATTGGGCACTGTGGCCATAGACAACAACACCCTCGTCTCTCACTCTCTGGTCCCCACAATATAAACGTAAATTATAAATAGCACACATGCAACAATAATTCTGAGCTAGACTATTGTTTTGGTGGGGTGACCATCTCAAGGTAGTTCTCGGAACCAATATCCAGAAGCCATTTTTTAACAAATTATTTGAATTTCTGTTTATTTGTAATTGATTTTAAATCATGAGGTATAGTGTTGTAAATTCTGGGAGCTACGTAGGAGTAACGTAGCAATCGGCTAGGCCAAAAGTAATTATTCAAAGTTACTCAGATTCAGACCTTCGAACCGGTATCTCAACATTGTATTATCTTTTTTTTTCGGACCATCAAGTTATTACAATTGGTGACGAAGATAAAAATTTATTACAACCACCAAAATTTATTACAATTCCATACTCCCATACATCGGGGACGACACCAGTTTTTGTTCCGACTTGCATAGCTTTCGGTCTGTATTGTTGTTTTTAGGTAAAAAGCTGTTATTATGAGGGCGTTTTCTCCTTTAAAATGCAAAAAAATGTTTTTAAAAGTTGGGACCCAAAGTGTTAATAAACCGGTTTTACCCACGTTTTACTTTCGAGGTATATATTTTCTACCTTAGAATTTCTTGATGTCCGGAATTCCCCTGGGAAATAAAATATTTACGCCGATACATAAGTAAATGTGCTCGAGTATTCCTGCATTTTCCTTTGATGCACATTCATTTCTTAGGAAAGTTGAAAACTTGACAAGAAACTTTAATCTTCCATCTTTGTATTTAAATATTGAAAACCTTTTCCGTACCATTCCCCTTGATACATTTAAATCTATATCACATACTCGTATCATTTAAACAAAGTAGATGGGGGCCGCGATTACAATGGGAAGCTAAGGATGTCACACCTTCACCATGACGGTATAGTTGAAGATAAATTCTCCGAGCTAAAGATACACTACCGACGCTCTACGAGTATCTTCAAGTTTTGAGGTAGCTACGTCAGTATGTACCGAGGGGTATAATACCCCACGGTTCACACATCTACTCATCAAAAGAGTCAAAAATTTTGTTCCACCGAGCGATTTTTGCTTTAATTACAATTTATTTCATTTTTTAATCGTTCTAAGGTGGCCATTTTTATTCTTAAAAGCCTTTTTGGCGGCCTCCGTGGTGTAGTGGTCAAGACGCTTGACTCACGCACGGAAGGTTCCGGGTTCGATTCCCGGTGAGAACACAAAAATTAAAAAATGTGATTTTTCTCAAGCCTGGGTGTTCTGTGATGTAATTCACCACTGTAATTGGGCCTCCTGGTCTGTTGTGGTGCAAAAATAAAAATAAAATAAAAATAAAAAATACGGAAGAAAAAAAATAAATTTTAAAGTCAAATTAAATTCTATCGTTACTGTCAGTTTTCGATCCGAACGGCTATATGCAGAGATAATGTGGCTAGATGCTGCCTTATTAACAAACTCGTATATCAACATCTAGCGGTTAAAACGTTGCCACCATAAAAAAATAATTTAATTATGATTTTTCTTCCTCCTTTTTCTACTATCTACCTGAGTGCACGTATTGAGCTGTCTAAAAAGCCGGCTAAACTAATCAGTACATGTAAGGTTTGCATACTAAAAGCATGTGATTTCAAATCGGCATGTTTGTTTTATATTTATGTGCAACAACTATGGCGAAGTTGTATGTTTTGCATGTTAGTTTAATTGGTGTCCTGACGAAGAGACGGGTACTTCTCGAAACTGATAGAGATAGAAAAGTCGGTTAGTTGTTATGTACAAATATTTTTTAACATTTAGGAAAAAGTTTTATCACAAAGTTAATGCTTAGAATATTATATAATATAATAGGTGCATTTTTAATTGATTGCGATAATTATTTTTGGGTTTTTTATTTTGTTTTGTCGTCTCAGAAAAACAACAGCAATTAAAAAAAAATATATAAAAAATTAAAACTTTTATTTTTTTAATAATAATTTAAGAAGTTAATAATCTATATTATTTAAAAAAATAAAAAAAATAGTGCCTAAGTATTTGAATTTGTTTATATTCAATTTCGTAGAATGTACCTTTGTACGAGGTATCTCGAAGTTGACTTACAGAAATATATTTTCCTAAATTTCGTTTTAAATGACGGGATTTAACACGAGAACAGCTTTTAAGACTTAGAAAAGGTTGGATGTAGATTATCAAAACAACACATGCGTATATTAGGAAATTCGCCCTGACAAATTTGACATGAAACTGTTTTTAAGTAATGAGATTAGCTTTCGTGTAATTATTTTCGTGAGTCTTTTAGAAAAAAATATATTAAACACCATCATACATCTGCACCTGATGGTGCATAGGACACTGCCTTGTGAAAATTTCAAAATTATTTAAGTCCGCTCTTAGTCCGTCTTGTAATTGGCGCATTCGCTAGGTTCAAACCTTAGAGTAATGATACGCTACCGGCTAGAAGACTCGCCCATACGGACAAAAAATAATCTATGATTATCAAATACGAAGTTAGCTACGGTTTTTAAGAATACGGCGGGCCGTACAGAATAATCGTAAAAATAATAATGGAGCTACCAATTTGAGCATGTAAAATCAAAAATAGCACTCGTTACTGGCGTATTGCATAGACTTCGTGACTTGCTTCCTCATTCCGTTTTGTTTGCCGTCTACTACGCTATGATACATTCCCACTTTTCTATCTATCGTGTATATGGGGTTTCGCCAGAAAAAAATAGATCTCGAAGATAAGTTCTTCAGAACAGAGCTCTGAGAATCATTCTTGGACTGAAATGGAATTCCCATGTCAAGGATATCTACCGACAGACAAAAATACTTCCTTTCAAGGTGATGCCACTGCATGACAAAACACTATTTTGAAAATCATAAACTTTTCTGTTCACACAAATTTAAAATACATATTTGTTCATGATATTCACAACTACAATACGCGTAACTCGGGTATTCTTCATGTATCTAAGTTTCGCTCAACGAAGTTTGACAAAAGATCTCATGAAAATATTGGCCATTCCGAATTCAATAAACTGCCTGATGAGCTTAAACACGAAAAGTCGAATAGCAAATCCAAAAGTGTCCCTATTAACAAATATAACTTAAATCTTTTTGGTAGTGATAGTTAATAATGTAATTTATACAGATGGTGTAAAGTACTGTGTTTTATATGTCTTAGCCTTCCTTCCATTAATTAAGTTGAAAAAATTAGAAGCGTAAATGTTTTTGTTATCTTTCACCAGAATACCTAGAATGCATATACAAAAAAAATGGGAGGACGTTATTTTTTTGTGTATAATAAAAGTTTATTTTTTAATGTTTACAAACAGCATTCGTTTTTAATGGAACTTAATTAGATTATTTCCTTAAATTCCTTATAATTTCTACCCATTAATATTTTTTTAATTATTTTATTTATATACAGCATTTCTGCCATTTACATATATGTAGTATAAAGAGTGCTTAAAAATAAAAATATAAAAAAATCGAGTATATATTAATATATTCGTACTATACACATTATAAATTACTTGAAATATATACATATTTTAATATCTTTTTTACTGGATTTTTGGTAATACTAAAACAATATTGACTGACATTTAATACATTTTTTTAAAATCGCATTCCTGAATAGAATGCACCCCTGTTGATGAAAAGAGCAGAGTTTGACATTGGCAAAAAGAGTTCTATATTTGAAAATGAATTATTTTATGTTTTGGAATTTAAACATAAACAAGCACGTAGGTACCTACTTATATCCATTATTTAAATATGAATGATTTTAAGTTTTGGAATCCAATCATAAACAAGTACCCATGTTCCTTCTTATCATTGAAAAGTTACAATATCTTTTTTCATGACAACAAAACGTCGATTTTGTCCATTTTAGTTAGGCATAAAAGGTCCAACATGCAGTTGTCCTTTTTCATAGCATTTTCGAGACAGTAACAGGAAAACAATGTTCAAATACCTGTTTTTCAAAGTTGCCTGTCACCGCTTATCCTCACAATTTATGTAATCCGAAACACAAAAATAATCATGTAAATGTACATACCTAATTTTAACCAAATACGATAGTTGATATAATATTTATATACGAGTATGTACTAAAATCTAGCAATAGTAAAGTGGCCACATAAACCAGCCATTGACAGGTCGTAAGCCCTGTAGATGCCTAGACTTCTATATTACCTTCTCTTAAATGTTCTTCATCTCTGTTGTAATATGTTACTAAGCATTAGTTATTAAGCTCGTGTTAGCCCACCTTTAAGCTTTATAACCTAATAACTGAAGATACCTTTTCGTATGACATTTTAAAAAATCTCTTTAATACATTTTTCTTTCTTGATGCTTTGACCCATATCATTTCGCTCCACCCTTACCTGGCTGAAAGCTAGTTTAATATTAAATCCGTGGGAGGATTACTTTTGTACTCATAGCTCCAGTATGTCGAAGGTTGCGTATGGCGAGTTCTTTATCTAAAGATTCTATACAAACCGAAGTCATTTTATCAGGAATGCGTATGTTGCTGTAGAGTACAATAATAGACGAAAAGGGATCACACATGAATACAAGGGTTGATCTTAGGCTAAAAACGAAGATGCTTTTAGTAAAATTTAACTTAATTTTTTTTTACAATTTTTTTCGTTTTTATTTTGCACACTTTTTATTACATAATATCTAACTTTACAACTTTACTTGAAAACAAAAAAAACCCACGTAGGCATAGCCTGTGCGTGGGTATACTAGATCTAGAATACATAAATCTATGTTGTTGATGCATAATATATTTTTTTAAAAGTAAAAAACATGTAAGTGAAAATTGAATGTCACATTCAGGTCGTTTTTTTTGTTTTTTTAAATTAGAGTTTTTACTCTACTTTACTTTTGTAAAGAAACAGAAAAGATAAAAAATATGATTTAAGTTGATGATAAAATTAGGAAAAAATACCAGAGCAAATTAAATGTTCATCAGGAAAAGAAAACATAGACTATTATAAATATTTAAAGCATTAACTTTGTGGTCCAACATTTTAATATTATGTTAATAAAATTTGTATAAAACCACTCACCGACTTATCTGTCTACCGGTTTCGAGACGTAACCCGTCTCTTCGTCAGGACAACAACACTACACCAACATGCAAATACCACTACTCACCTTCACCATAGTAGATTTGCAAAAATATAAAATCGACATGCAGGTTAGACACACAAAAAAATATTTATTTATTTTAAACTTCAAGTACAAGGAATAAGTACTTTAGCAAACATTATTGCCAAAAGCAATATCTTCAAGCTAATAAAAAAAACAGCCATGGTCAAAAGAAGAGTTAGTCAAACATTTGTACTAAAAAACAAAAATATATATAAAAAAATACATAATATATGAAAATTAATCAATAATAACAGCTGTTTTTTTTATGGGGAGATATCTCTTGCACATATTAACTTTTTAAAAAGTACATAATGTTATACATATTAAAAGATGTGGAATTTGGAATCAGACAGTGAGTTTGGAAGGAGAAAGAAAGAGGAAACAAGGAAAGAAAATGGATTAATGTATACACTTTAAAAGACAAAAAAAATGCAGTTTTGTTAACTGTTTTGAGACGTGTTTCGAATAAATCGCAATTCATACTTTTTGGTACTACGCACTATTTGATAAATCGCGAGTCATACTTTTTAGTACTACGCACTATTTGATAAATCGCGATTCATACTTTTTGGTACTACGCACTATTTGATTGCTTTATGAAATGTTTGACGGCTAAGACGCGCTGTCCAGTAAACCAGGAGGCGTGCTAATCTACACTCCATTCCTCCTTTCAACATTATAAGAGCAGCCATCAAATCTAAAACATTCTTCCAGAGTTCTGGTTCTATTATAAACGCGGTATTTTTATTATCTTTTGCCGTAACTCGGGAAGAACCCTTAATACCCCGAAAGCTTTCGCTAAATCTAAACCTATTCCCGTGTTGTGCCCATTATTATAGTTTATTTTGGACCCATAAATATCGTCTAAAATATATGTATATATGAGGCAGATCATCCTTTCTCGTATGTAGGTTGGGTCATGCGACTCATGCGTGAAATAAACCTTTTGATTTATGTTCCTTCAAAGCCCCTCTAGTTCAAATAATTCAATTTTATTTCATCCCCAAATAGAGTTCGCCTTCAGCATATCTATTTTCACACGATTAACACTTTCGTGAGACCGTCGCTTCACGGAATATAACCTAGAAATAAAAACTTAGTTTACAGAAGGGACCAATGTAACAACAGGACGTTTTGTTTTATAATTATTCCTTCCCTTACTGTGCGAAAAACATCCGCGAGTTACGGTTTTGTGCATTCATAACACATGCGAAAAATGAGAGATTATAAATTGTAAATTGAAATATTAGACAACTGCTTCAATTATTATCTCTGTTGCAATCAATTTCTTTTCATGTTCCCAACCGTGTCACCAGAAGTCAAAATCTGCTATTTATAAAATCTTCTAAGAGCAACTTTAGTTTTTATGCCCCAATGTCCAGAATGTGTAGATTAGTCAATTCATCACACGACTTGGAATTCTTTGGGATAGATCTTCCGGCTTTTCGTAGATCTCTTTGCGACTAAACAGTGTGGGATGAAGTTTAATTGGCATGGTTTAGCTCAAAGTTTTAGGTCTTTCGTTTTTTTGAATATATTTTATATAATTATTTTTCTGCCCTTTGTGTGTCTTTGCTAAATAGTTTTATGTTCATTTTGTTCAGTTTCTTTCATTTATGTTTCTTCATGTAACTGTTGTAATTGGCTTAGGCCGTATGTATAATAAATAAATTATTCATATGTTATATGCCGTGGGGTGTTGAGTGGCCTTGGTAAAGTAATTGAATAGCCTTCCAGTCGTCAATAAAAGGCAGCGTCGAAGATGGTATTTGTTTATTTGATTAACTTTTGAAGATAACAAGATGACTCCAACTACACTCGTTGGGTTGACTGTACTTATAATTTGATAATATTTCATTGATTACAAACTTTCAAAATTTTCCTCCTTTTAAAAAACATTCACTATCCTGTATTCAAACTAAAGATACGAACATTTTTTTCCTATGATTTATTTTGTTGTCCTTTAATAATAAGGAATATTTTTTGTGTTTTTTTTAAAGATATTTTATTTCCTTTTTTAATTACTATAAAAATAAACCATATTATCTTTTACATAATATCTTATTTTTTCTTTCTTATGTTACACAAAAATATTATAACTGTCCATTATTTAGTATAGGAGCAAAAATTCATTAACATTTTCTTGTATACCCACGAACAGGCCATGCCTTCGTAGGATTTTTTGTTTACTATTAATATGTATCTCATTGTTATGTAATTATGCTTTATTTTTTTTAATACTCTGTTTTATCATTTATGTTTATTGTAAAAAAAAAAAAAAAAATGGTATTCAAGTTAATATTTAATAATACATTCACAACGTACTTAGTTAGGAATCTAATTTCAATGTGTCTTCCTGGAATCAATGTATGGCATTGTAAAGCGTACATTTTCAGTAAATGGGGGGGATTATAGTAAGTTAATTTAGGAAAGGTGCAATTCGGAGAAATTGCTAGCTGCATCTATCTAAACAGTCAATCTCTAAACAGATAATATTGTCCCTTGGCACATCTCTTGCAGGTGAGAGCATTAAGATCACGAGTTATCATAACGGGTATCGACGATGAAAAATAAATAACTCTTGGCTAAAATAAAGTATAAGCACAATGTCAAGCCAAAGATCAAAATAGAATAGCTGTGATACCATATGAGCAACACTACTGACTATTAACTGCAACGTTAGACGAGGACGACCAAGGAAGACGTGGCATGATCAGATAAACCAAAATCTTAAGTCTGGTCATGTCAAAAGCAGACAGAACCGAAGGGCATGTATGACAAGATGTATGAATGTGGAAGAGGCTAGGAGTGTATGCCAGGATAGACGTGTGTGGCGGTCCATTCTCTTTGCCTACCCCTACGGGGAAATGGCGTGATGGTAGTAGTAGTAGTAGTACTGACTATTCCAACTCGTCAGCATCCATATCGCGAACCCTGGACACTCATAACGGTGTGATCACAGCAGATAACGAGAGGATAAAAGGCGAGTCTCTGGCGCCTCCAAACCAGAAGCAACCAGCTAAGGGAAGGTAACCCCGACAAAAAAATCCACCAAAAAAGGCAACGGGAAACCACTCTGGTCATCTTTTCCCAGAAGTCACTATGGCGAGTACATTCAATAAGCATTTGTTCTGGCTGCGGAATATAGGAGTAGCGCAGGACCAAAATAAACCACCAGATCATGACCCGACAAGTATCGGCACAGCAGCTGATGGTACCACGACAGAAAAACTACTATGGTGACAGAACAATGGGTAGTGTAGTACCAAAACTGTACAATTTAATACCAGCCAAAAATCGCGAAGAAAAAAACCTAATTTCATTTTAAAAAATAGTCAAAAAATTATTAAACAGCAAGTGAAACTTAAGTGTATAAATATATCTTATTCTTTAATTATTATTAAACTATGTACTTACTTAAAAATTAAAAAAAAAATATATATAATGTAACCCGCAGACAAGCTTCGGCTTTGCGGGAACAAAAATACAATTTTGTATGTTATTTACTTGTTAAAATGAATAAAACTTAATAAAAAAAAGTAAAAATAAAAAAATATGCTTTTGCTGTAGTGATCGCCAACGTCAGGGAGACCTAACATGGCACTGCAAGAAGAAGATGTAAGGCATATTGTTCATAAAAATGAACGTAAAATAATTTCTTAAGAAAAAAAAATGTTAGAAGTACGAACATTTTTGAATAATTCATTCAGTATATATCTAAAAAAAATATGTTCACACGAATGTTTTCTGGTCTGAAAGGGTTCAGTTGGAAAATAGGCCAAAAATATGTGTGCGGATACTATTTGCTCCAGCTTTGTAACAGACATAGAATGATGTCGGTGTTTTGGGCACAACCGATTATTTATTAGTCGGTCAATCGAATGTTCTCATAACCAGTTATGCACATCGCTTGTTATCATGTTTTATCTGGTGTTTTTTCCTTCAGATGTTGGTGCGGGCTGTCGTATGCGCAGCACTGCGCGATAGGCGGCGGCGGCGCCGCTGCGGGCCTCGGGGCGCCGCCGCCCTCCGAGCCTTGGCAGGCGGCGCGCCACACCAAGGCGGCGCCCACGGACGCCTACGGGACCATCGAGTTCCAGGGCGGGCCGCATCCCACCAAGGCACAGGTATGAATCTGTTTTATTATATTTTGTTATTTTATTATGGTTCACAAATAATACATAAGATATGGATATGATAATCACAGTTTATATATATTAAACACTTTGTTATGAGACCACTTGAATTTATTTAAAGCCCTAGGGGTATATAGTTTCAGAAAGCACAGATCTTTAAATATACCTACTTAACGTTAAACGGAAAGACCCGTGCTTTCCGAAAATAAATAAAGTAATGCTTCAAAATAAATTCGTTTGGTTTCATTACAAAGTATTTAATTTCATTTGTATAATAATGTTATTACACAAATTCAATGCTGATTTTCTTCAAATTTAAATTGAAATAATTAATTTCAAATTGATTATTTTTGACATCTCACCTAACCGCCTACTCATTTTCAAATAATGCTACTCATTATTTTTAATATATTTTATATTTTTTTCATCGTATTTAAAAAAAAAATCGTGATGAAAAATAAGTATCCTATTTTACTTCTCACCTCTTCGGCTATCCTTGTGCAAAAAAATAGGTCAATCAGTCGCTCCGTTGAGACGTGAAGAAAATACAAACGAACAAACAACCTCCTTTTTGCAATTCAAAGAAATATATATTATACATAAAACTGGACATAACCCGTGTCAAGGCATTCATTTACATTGAGCCTTACTTATTAGATTTCCTTATACCAGGTTAATATTAAGAAATAACTATACCCAGTTTAACTATTTATAACCGATATAAAAAAAGCTTACTTATAAAAATATTTATTACCTAAAATAACGATTCACAGGTTATTTTATGCTTATTTTTTTTAAACAGTCAACACTGATATGTGGGCGTGCGCAGTAACTTTTATAACAACACAAACAAACGTTAAAGTCAAATCGAGACTACCGTCAGTGTAATCGAGAACATGGAGAAAACCGTTAGAAAAAGAAATAAAAATTAAGAAGAAGAGGAGAAGTTAAAAACGGATTTTATAAATTATTCGTGTTTCTTTTTTATCACAATTAATTAAAACACATACAAACATATAACATTTTAGTTATTATTTAATCAAATAATAAAAAATAGCATTGAGAAGTTCGCAGGACTTCGAAATGGTTTAAAACTGAAAAAAAAACTGTTAAACAATCCATTTTGATCACCGAAATATATGACTTTTGACAGATCGCATGCTTATTCCAGCGTTATACCACATAATGTGCAGGTTTAAGTTTCTATGGCCGCTTTCCCAGATTTAAACCGAGTTTAACTCTATGCGAGGTTTATGAGTAATACTTTTTGCTATACCATCAATATTCTACCACTATTCTCAAGCTTAACTTTATACCCGATTTATAAGTAAGGCCCATTTTGTTATAGTTACAGTAGTTGGTATCTATAATAATATATGCGCAAACAGACACATATATGTATGCATAAATGTACACATACATATATAAATAAATAGTTAAATCAAGTATCATATATTTTTTTTTAATAGTGGTAATAACACACAGATACTGTGCAGATATTGAGCCGAAAAGTATGCCACCGCTCGGGCTATTTGGCTCATCTACACCGGCCAGCTGCCGGTTCTCCAACATCCGCACAATGACCTATATAAATAATGTTTTATTTGATAATCAAAACGCGGTATGGATATAAACATAAATAATAAATAGTAGACATGCAACAATAATTTGAGTTCAAACAGACTACTGTTTTGGTGGGGTGACCATCTTAAGGCAGTTCTCGGGACCCAAATCCAGAAGCCAATTTTTAACTAATAGTTTGAATTTCTGTTAATTTTATTTAATATATTATGTTTTTTTATTATTTATTATTATTTTTATTTTTTTTATCTCTCATTGAATACATTTTTGCTATTTTCTTGGGTTAACATTTTCTTTTCTTTTCTTTTTATTACTTTCTTATTTCATTTACATTTTTTAGATCTTAATTTTAATATGTACTTTTAATTTTCTTATTTTTTTTTTCTTTCTGTAGATATGAATTGAAATTCTCGATTCACTTTGTTTAATGTATTTTTTATCTTGTATTGATTACATTTATGAGCACACACTATTTATATTTATATATATATGTGTGTTTATTACTATTTATTTTTTTATATTTAAAATATATTTAAGTAAATAACTATTCTTTAATTTTAATTGTATTATTTTACTTTATTTTCTTACTTTATTATTTTATACGTATACAATATTATGTCTGTACTCTTCTTATTTGATTATTAATTAAAACTAACGTCTGAACACCCGATGACAAACTATTATTGAATAGTTTATCGTGACAAAATATATCTCAATACTTTGTTTTCTTTATAATGTATTAATATTGTAATAATATGTATATTTTATTGAATAAAGACTCAAAATGAAAAAAATATATAATTATAATACCATCATGGATTTTCAATTTATCTCGTGTATCTGTTTTTTTTTAAAAATAATTATTAAGGTTTTGTTTTGTAATATGATTATTGTTTTCAAATTTTCTTGATCGGTTAAAAATATTATGCTGCCTCAATAAAAAAAAATCTACGAAATGATCTTAAAACGTAAAAAAAATAAGTAAATTACCCTAATTTTTTTTTTTCTATATATTCTCGTTTTTCACAAACTTCATCAAACAACTCCCATTTCCTTCATCTTGTCACTGAACGCCGTTCTCTGATAAATATGGTTTAATGACACTTCATATATTTCGTTAGATTCCTTATTTCCATATGATCAACTCCGTATGAGGATATCCATTAATCATGCAAACAAAAAAAGCTCTCCCCTCTTCTGATACATAATATACAAGCGTTTATTTCAAAAGTCGAAAGAAATCTGTGCAAGGATTGAGGTTTTAACACCAACTTTATTTTTTTATACAAAATGATGTTAAAGAATATGAAAAATATTTACAATATTTTGAGTTTGTCCAAATTTTTGTAGACAAGGACTGGATTCAACTCCCTGGGGAGCTGTTTATATTAACTTATTACAACAGAGATGAAGAACACTTAAGAGAAGGTAATATAGAAGTCTAGGCATCTACAGGGCTTATGACCTGTCAATGGCTGGTTTAAGTGGAAACTTTACACACTGTGTAACATTCACCATTCTGCCTATATTTGAACATCTATATTCGTTCAATTCTTTCACCTGTTGATGTTTGTGAAGTTAAAGAGCTGAAACCTTTATATATGCGGGTGAGATTCATCTAATATAATTATTTCACCTACATACTAGGCAACGCCTGAAAATGTTATAAATTACCTGTTGTTAATAAATTACCTGGTCCATGAAGAAGTATAGAAATTGAAAAAATAACATTTTCAGGCGTTGCCTAGTATGCAGGTGAAATAATTCAATTAGATAATTCTCACCCGCATAAATGAAGATTTCAGCTCTTTAACTTACAAACATCAACAGATAAAAGAATTGAAGGAATATAGATGTTCAAATATAGGCAGAATGGTAAATATCACACAGTGTGTAAAGTGGCCACTTAAACCAGCCATTAACAGGTCATAAGCCCTGTAGATGCCTAGACTTCTATATTACCTTCTCTTAAGAGTTCTTCGTCTCTGTTGTAATATGAAAAATATTTCAACATTTAAACATAAACAAACAATTAAACCATCGCAGTTAATCAACAATGTTTTCAGTATGTTCAAATGTTTGTAGACAAGCTGGATTTCATCCCTTGGGAGTTATTTAGATTTAAATTTGTTCCAACAGAGAGAGAAAAAAAATCTTTTCATAAGCCCATAAAGGCCTATACTTCAATATTACCTTCTCAAAAATGTTTTCCTTCTCTGTTGCAACAAATTTAAATCTAAATACCTCCCAAGGGAGGAAATCCAGCACGTCTACAAACATTTGGATATACCCAGAACATTGTTGGTTAAACTTACTGGTATAAGAAGTATAAAAATTAACCAATTCATTTCAAGCGTTGCCTAGTGGGTGAAATGGTTCAGCCGGGTGAATCTCACTCACATAATAAAGGTTTCAGCTTTTTTACTTCTCAAAAGTCAACAGATGGAAGAGTTAGGGAAATGTGAATGTTTAAACATAGGCAGAATGGCGAATGTTACACAGTGTGAGCGGTCACTTAAACCGGCCAATGACAGGTCATAAGGCCTGTGAATGCCTACACATCTATATTACCTTATCAAAAATATTTTCTCTCTGTTGCAACAATAAAAAAAAAACATTTAACGCTCTGTTGTAGCAAATAAAATTTAAAAAAACATAAAATGTATTATTATTATTATGCAATATGTGTATATATTTAATGTTTGTATTGTTTAAGTAGGTTTGTACATATTAATTAATTTAGTTTTTTTTTTCGTTTTACTTAATTGAACATTATGGATAAAATTATCACTCAAATCCAATCAATTACCAGTCTAAAGCCCTGTAAATGCCTAGACTTCCATAATCCTTTCTCATATCGAAATTTCGAATTGGGTTGTGGTCCTGTGGCTAGTGTCTCAGACAAACAGATCAAAGGTCCGTTGTTCGAATACCACTCCATCCCAACTTGAGTCCCATTTTCTAATAGTGAGTTATTTACAACTCTTTGAAAAATGCCCTCAAAATTAAATATTTGGGTTAATCATGAGAACGCAATTTTTTTTGTTTTTTTTATTTAAAAAAAATTCAATTTGAATATTATGCGATGAAAACGTTTATTAAAATATTTGTGCACAAGCAATATGTTTTGAAAACGCAATGTTGGAATTTAGAAATTAATTTAATAGCTCTACCTTGAAATTTCTGTTTTGATTCGCATTGACTACGTAAATATTTAATCCGCTTAATATGTATGAGAACCTTTTTAATTTAAAACGTCAACAACACCGTAAGGCACTTTTCTTAATTTTTATTACAGGAAAATTGATATTAAATTCCGAGGCCTTTTTATCGTTTTCTTTATAACATTTCAGTCGAAAAGCCAATAAAGGTATCAAAGACCTTCCCCTAATGGAAGAAGCATTGCCGATTTTTCTCATATTTATTTTATCAATCTCAGCTTTTGAAAATACAGAAATGACAGTTCATGTGTTTAACTGTCTTCTTGAATTATTTTCTTTATAAAATGTTGGTAGCCCGGTCGCTTTTTGTTATTTTTGAAGGAGAGCTACTTATTTAACGAATTTTATTATTATCAATATGGCGACGTTTGTCGATTTTATAATAAAAATGAATAAATAAAGGTTGAGTAAGTGACAGCATGTCGGCCTCGTGCGTTTGCCTACCACGGATGAGGTCACGGGTTGGATTCCCGACACGGTTGACATGAAATATTTATTTAAAAATGTGTTTTTGCAACTAGAATATTTCATCGTCCCTAGACTGGCACCTGCACCGTAAGACTGATCATCTTACCTCTTACCATTGGTGTGCCAATTCAGTGCCCCATGCACCATGATGGGTGATGATGAAGTGACAACATAGATTAAATTGATTTGTGTTGACGAGATATATGGTACTTATATCTCGTCGTTCATATATGTAAAAAACATCACCTATTGCCTCTGCAAAAACGTCGTGAAATAGCGGATAAAATTTATTTATTAATTATTGCCTCTGGTTTAATCGACTGTCCTGAACTACTATGCAAACTTTCTATCAATGTTCCTTCTAAAGTTCTAAAAAATGACATTCTTTTTCACATACCTCTTGTTTCATCTAATTATAGGCAAAATTCATATTTATTTTATTTTTATTTTATTTTATTTTATCATCATAAACGGCAAATCTGCCTTTTACAAACATTTACATTATGAACATATTTGGGTTAATATTTTTTTTTTTTTTAAACATGAATTTCTTTATACCTAAGATTTATAAAAAAAAAATTAAACCAAAAATTATACAAGATTTATATTTTAAAAAAATAACCTAAAAATTATACAGCATATTCAGTAGAAAGTTTCAATAATAAAACATTCTACAGTAAAACAACAAGAAAATCATAAGTACTGTTTTACACAGCTAGGCAAAGTGAACAGAAAACTGTATATATATATATATATATATATATATATATTTTATGAAATGCATGAATAAATAAATATAATTACCATTCACCATCTTTGAAAAAATTCAAAAGGTTTGTTCTATAGGAACAAACCCTACACTAAATATATCAGATACGTGGGAATAACTATTGCCGAGTTCATGAAGTCTATTCAATACGGCATTACAAGTATACACTGTCTGTGAATTGTTGCTACAAAACGGTGGCACCTGTCTAGTCATTCTTCCAGACACCCTGAAGTTGATGAGAGATAAAAGTTCAGGGCAATCCCATATTGAATAAATTTAAAATGTCTATAATTTTTCTTCTATCGTTAAATTTTAACGAATTTAATGTTTTTAGTAAAAAATCGTAATTTAAAAATTCATGACCGATTCTATGTTTAAAATTTATCTACCGTAAGAATTTATGGCGAATTTTTAATAATTTTAATGTAATAAATAAATCATTAAACATAGATTTATTTGCAAATAATTTTAATGACGTACGGCGTTTGTTTTCTAAATAACTCGTAGTATTTTTTATTTTCTTTTGGATTTACATTAAATTACTATTCATTTTATGTTCGAGAATCTTTTTTAACTTACTGTGATGCTACTTGTGAAAACCTGTAATTGGTTTATTTGTTATTTGTTTTGTTATATATATGGGATAATTACAGCTGTTGGTTATCCAAATAAATAAATAAAATTTTGAAAAATATTTATCTGCTTCGAAAATCCAAAATAAAAATGTTAGCTGACATCACTACATCAATCAATTATAAAATACGCTTTAACCTCATGGGCTTTTTCCGTAAAACGAACATAAACCTTGTAGAGAACTTGCAAAATTCAATGATCAAATTATAAATTTGAAAAAAAATTGTACTGTCAACGACACGATATTCCAATATCCTTATTGTATGAATCTATAAATATTTTATCCGTTAGAGCTCTTTGACTAGCTCTCCCTAAATTCAATAATAAACACGGGAAAAGAACACTAAAGTACAATATACCGAAAATGTATAATATGCTCCCATCAAATATAAAAAATCAAACAAACTTATCTGGCTCAAGAGAAAGACGTCTGCTGGGAATCTGAGTGTTTTTTTATATTAAAGTTTTTTTGTGTTTTTCTTTTTTATTTGGACAATTTTTTATTTTCGATGTACATATTTTTATTTTTTTCCATAGTAATAAGAGTTTTTATATGTTCATAGAGTTGAAGAGATAAGATTATGTATATATACGAGTATTAGAACTTAACTATAAGCACCTGCTGACGAACTGCATTTTATCCAGTTCAGTAGGACTTTTTAATGTATATGTTAGTTTTTGTATGCTTTTGATTAATATTTTTTTTAATATATAAAAAAAAAAATGTTTCCTAGATCCATTGTAATATTATCACATAATTTTTATTTTTTTATTTATTTGGGATATCAACAGTAATACATGTAACAAAAATATAATAAATAAAATATACAGAGAATAAAACCAATGACAGATATCCTCAGAAATACATTAAATACACGTACAATACATAGGTACTAGTGTGTTTGTGTGATTGTAAGTGAGTGAGAGCGCGGGTGAGTGGGTGTTATATTGGAATGAGGGAGGACATGTGTGTAAATATTGCACAAGTGTCATGTGTCGAAAATATAAATAAATATAAAATATTAAAAATAGAGATAAAATAAAATAAAATAAAATGAGATAAAATAAGATTTTATTATTAAAACTAAGTATAAGACAAAAAAGTATGTTTTAACACGCGCATTTTAAATGTAATTTTTTTACAATCAAATGGATCAATAAGGCATGTCTAAATAGATAATATAGACATGCCTTGAGACCTCAAAAATGATGACACTTAACTCATGCCCAACGCGTTTTGGTCGTTCTTCGACCGCCAGAATCGAAACCAGTAGCAGTAACAGTTGTTATTTCACAAATTAAACAGTTTCGTTAAACAATTTTTAAATAAAAGCTTAAAGCACCGTGAACAAAATATCTGGAACATGCAGCTGCTGATACAGTTTTACAAAAAAAAATACCAATGATGAGTCGATTGAAAACGCATAGAATGTTCCGTTTTCGTTGAAACTTCCAAATAAAAAGTAACTAGAAACACTATTCTACTAAAATGCAATGTTCTGTAAAAAAAATGACAATCCAACTATCACTTTCCGAGATATGCGACCACAAACATATGAAACCTGAATTTTATATATATAGGGTCAAATCACCAATGAAAGGCCGTTTAAGATTCAGCTTATAGTGAATTCCACATTAAAGGTATACATTTTATTATTTGAGCATACAAAATAATAAAAAAAAACATAAAAAACACATTAATTTTTATCATTTTTTTTATTGAAATACGAGTATTACAATTATAATTAATATTACTTAAAAAAAAATAGCAGAAAAACCAGTGAATGACCACTACTACCCCAGTAAAAATAATACTCAGATTTAGTTACATCATTACATTATAAAACACCCTAACACATTAGAATATGGATATATTCAAAGAATTGTATTAGAAATAGCATCAAATAAAACACTTACCACACCTTTCCTTACAAAAAAACTATCAATTTCGAAACAATAACGGAAATACGCACTATTACCTTTTGACAGCTCACAGTTCAAAACTGATAGATTTGTTTCTTACCAAAAGATGTGTCCGCCTACTGCTTTTGTCATAGTTTCTAGCGTTAAAAGTTTTTTGACTGGACGCATGTAGCGATTCTTATTATATTTTGTTTTATCAACCAATGGTCATTTACTGGTGCTTTGACCTTAGATTTATTAAAAATAAAAACATATTTGCTGTCTTAAAACGGGGAAGCTATCCCTAGCTGGGCAGTTAAGTACTTTAGTACGATCCCTAATACAAATGTGAATAAAATTAGGTACGGGCTTTTAAGTAAGTTTTCCTCTTACTTTCAGACACTGGAAGGAATATGTCAGCAATTTTTTTTCTTTGGGGAATCATTGCTCGTAAAACACGTTTTAGCAGAAATGTAAATTTTATGGGTCGTAAACCGTAGGCTTGCAACAGGCATGGGTGGAAGTTATGAAAGATTTTACCTAATTCGAAATTAAGCCACCCCCTCGTGCACAATATTCCAACTTTTCCTAACTCTGGGATTAACGTACTCCACGAAAGCTTTATGATTAATATGCCATTATACCTTATTCGATGCGCCTCATTCTTTCTTCATCAATTTTTAAACGCAATTTCACCTACCATAGAACAATGGGGAATCTATGAATGACAAAATCTCTTACCTCGTAATTTTTTTTATTTAAGTTGAAAACGTATTATCCATTATTTCTTCTCCATAAGAAATTATGGAATAATTGGATGTGCAAGCGCCTATAACAACCATATTAAGCCTTTAGAAACTCTACAAAACTAATTATTAAAATTATACTCCACATAAATTCAACTTTTCCCTCCAACCAATTATTTCGGGAAGCTGAAATTTTGAAGCTACAAGTAATCTATTGCCAGCAATGTCTAAAATATGTTTTTATGCGCCGACATTTATTTCCTAGAAAATTTAATGCATCTAGTCGAAGATTGACAAAGTCAACTTGAAGTCCCTTATTGTAAATCCAGACTCGGACAAAGACACTTATTTTTCATAGCTCCGAAACTGTTTAACGCATTTCATATCGACAGTATGATAGATATAAATTATTTTAATATATTTCGATTAAATTTTTTGTTGAAATTATGGATAAAAAGCACCGATTTGAATACCTTCTTTATTTAATTAATAATAATAATCATAGTTTATTAACAAAATAACAATTACTAAATGTTATTAAATATTTGTTTATAACCACTTACCGAATTTTCTATGTCTACCGGTTTCGAGACGTACCCGTCTCTTCGTACCCGAAACTTCTGGGTTTTGTTTTACTTTTTATGTTTGCATGTTGGTTTGATTGGTATCCTGACGAAGAGACGGGTACGATTTGATCAGTTATCAGTAATTTCCCATCACTAATGAAATTAGTTTGACAGCTGTCATTCTAATCGAGCTTTATTTTAATGAAAATAGTCGCAAAACCCCAAATTCAGCAAAGGTATGATAAATGTGAATGAACCATAGAAAAATAGATTTCTCGAAGCAACGAAACTGAAAGCATTTTCTGAAATCTGACGGGCGTTTTAACTTTAATTACTTTTCAACTTTCGTGTGTATCCGGGTACTTCGTAATATATGCAAAGGTGGTTTATTAGTGTTTGGACCAATTCTTAACCTAATCTATACCTACCTACCCGTGCTTCCCATTTCCTAGCGCACTCCATGTAATAATAATTCTACGTGTGAGTGCCGAAATAAACATTATATTATCAGTACTAATCTAACATCAAGCAAGTAAACTGCTCAACTAATCTTTCCTAAAGCGAGATGTGCCTGCGTCCTTTTAGACCGCCAGCTCCATACGAGCTGTGCCAGCGTCTCACGACCGCCAGCGTCACCAGCTAAATTCCAGCACTCATCACGGCTCATCATCAGCAGGTTAGTGGAGTTGCGCAACGTTCCTTCCCCTACAATACAGTCCACTTACTAAATTTTCCTCATCCTAGGACGAGGTATTCTTCACAACTCGTCCATTCCTCAACAATTAGTAAATCCATAAGCTGTGCAAGATGTGCATAGTCAAGTGAAGATACGTATAAATACTACCTTTTATTAACATATTACAACAGAGATGAAGAACATTTAAGAGAAGGTAATATAGAAGTCCAGGCATCTACAGGGCTTATGACCTGTCAATGGCTGGTTTAAGTGGCCACTTTACACACTGTGTAACATTCACCATTCTGCCTATATTTGAACATCTTTATTCTTTCAATTCTTTCAAAAGGTTGATGTTTGTAAGTTTAAGAGCTGAAATCTTTATTTATGCGGGTGAGATTCATCTAATTGAATTATTTCACCTACATACTAGACAACGCCTGAAAATGTTATTTTTCCAATTTCCATACTTCTTCATGGACCAGGTAATTTATCAACTATTAATTTATCAATTTGAATCCAGTCCTTGTCTACAAAAATTTGGACAAACTCAAAATATTGTTACTACTTATTATATTATTATTTCAGAGGCTTATCGGGCCAATCTTTCACCCGCGAAAGGTTGTTTTTAAATAGTATTTCTTCTATTGCAAATTAAATCTGCTTACCCGGGGCGAATTGCTATCCCGGTAATATAATCCCCGTAAGCTAAATCTGTAAGTATGGATTGTCAATTCAATTTTCAATTCGAAATAGTTTGAAACTTTAATTAAATAGTTCTAAAGATTTGTTGACCTTTTTGTACTTATTACTCTGTGTTGCACGTGTGGCGGAAAGACACATTATATTTTTTGCGAAATTCATTGTTAAGATTATATTTTTCCTAGGTGGTATGTCAAGGTGCCCAAGATTAACTTCAGGGTTTTATAATAACTAATCGGTTGTGACAATAAAAAAAGTGGTTCATAAAACAAAGCAATTTTATTTATTCCTTTTTAACTTAAGATCCTTGGAAATTTGCCATTGATAAATAATTAATTTAACAAAAAACATCACAAAAATAAATAAATGAAATTGTTAAACCTAGAAAACCACAAAGCAGGTGCTTTAAATATTAATTTAGAATAATAGATTATTTATCAAAGGTAAAAATTCGAATCTCTGCGAAGCCTGTTATTATGGGGGTTGTAAAATCCTCTCTAAGCCGCACCCTTTGAACCCTAAATTGTTTAGCTAAGGGTGATCTTATATCATTAGGGCGCTTCACATTGGCTATCACACCTTAGCCACATGATAGAGCAAATAGAATTATTAGGCCCGTCATTAAGTGGCACTTCGCAGGCCTTTGAAGTTAAGTGCGATCTTATTGTACGTTTTTTTATCGCTTAAAGCGGGCAATTAAGAATCTGAGAACGAAATAAGAATTTAAGTGCTTAATCTTACGGAAAACGGATTGCGGAAATCTTTTCTAGGACTTAATGTCCGTTTTTTTACTAAAATCACTCTTCATCAGCCGTTTGAAGCACTCAATGTGCGTTTTTATTTTGATTTACTCTCAGAGTAATAATGCGTACCTAGATAGGAGCCCAAACGCAGGAAAACCATTCTATGACTCATGGGTATTAAGTTTGCTACAGTTCGCAGCAAAACAATGGGCCGTACATACTCAGGTCGAGAATTGCCAAATGGATATTAATTTGCATTGTAATTACTTTTAAATATGTACCTGTGTATTTATCATTGCAGGGTTATTCCAATCTATGTTTCTATAATTCGCCTATATTTATTTTATAAAACTAAAAATACATGTTTGTGTTTATTTTTATATTTGTTTATTCATTTTATTCACAATATATTTTTGTAATATTTATTGATACATAAATCCCAACTCCATTGAACCAAAGTCCTGTGTTAAGTTTGTTTGTTTGTCCGTCACATCTCCGAAATGGCGAGTCGTAGCGGACTAAATTTTGGACACGTCATTTTAGATGCGATTTCAAGGTTAACGTTGCTATTTTCGAGCAAAATTTTAATTGACCTCCACTCGATAAAAACTCAAACTTTATATGGATGCCTAGTGAGGCCTTGACATATTGCCCATAATCAACTGTCATTATCAACAGTAAACATACTTTTAATCACAAATTCATCCCTTAAATTGAGAAAAAATAGTAACTGAAGTAAATATGTTGATACAAGGAAGTTTTTAAGCAACATAATACACGTGTCGGGACAATAAATGCCAAAAATCAATGTAAATCATGGGGAAATATTCGGAATCAATTACCTGTGAAAACTGACTTCTTTAACACCTTTGACGCTTCTACTGCTGCAACCAAACATACTGCAATTCACTATAGTCGTAATATTTTTATTTATTATAACGTAAATACCCAAAGAAATTTACAAACAAAGCCAAGCAAAAGCATCCGATCGAACCGTTATGTTTATCAACAACGTTATGTTTTTGTTGTCAAATAAAACAAAATGGTCACCAATTGGTTGCCAGCCAACAGCTCAACATCGCTTGCGTTCTATGAAACATAGTGCTAGCGCTTCTCTCTAGGTACGCATTATTACTCTGAGGATTTATTCATAATGATTCTTTTTTTGAACAATCTTTTCGTCTTTGGAATGATTTACCATACTAATTTTATGCATTTACACAATAAATTGTGACACGTATTCAAAAAGGCCATATTTTTTGTAATTTCTTCCAGTTTTAGCTCTCGTTTGCTTACGCTGTGACCTACTTACTGCTCTGGGATTTGACACTGAGAGGATTAAGGATAATTATGTTTAAAAACATTACTCCACAATATCCGTATTGATTTTTAAAATACAATTAATGTTGCTAAATCGATTTCACATGTTTTTATCGGTATTCGTAGTATGTGATATTTCCCTTTTTTCTCCCTTACCTCTTTTTCTCCTTATTTCATTCCCTCTCTTACCTATTCTCTTTAGGTAAATGCCAAGATGGCTGCTTATGTCGTTTCGCGTCTAGATTACTGTAAGGGAATATACCCTAATCTCCCAAAATATCAAACTAAGAAACTTGAATATGTTTTCAACGCAGCTGCAACGCTTATTACGGAAGTAAAAAAATATTCTCACATCTCACAACATATTCGAGATTTGCTATGGTTAAAAAAAGGATTTGAAAACTGTCAAGCTTTGCTGGACAGTATTAAAATCCCTTCATGAAATGGCTCTAAAATATCTATCGGACCTTTGTATTAGGGAAATACATGGCAAAGAAAATCTACTATCAGGTCAGCATTTGATTCAGGAAGAGGAAAACTTGTCGAAATCCGGCGCTCCCCAAGCACTAGATTTGGAGTTAGCGCTTTTGCCGTTGCCGGCACCTCTGCCTGGAACCAATTGCCTTCAAACTTACGAATCATCGACGGTCCCAGTCAGTTCAGATCCCAAGTAAAATCTCACTTCTTTATATTATCATACCTTCAATTTTAAATCAGAAAATAAAATATGTCGCTCTAGTTTAGTTAGAATGTAAGTTTAAGTATACAACTTTAAAGCCCTCTTGGGGTGATTTTACACAAAAATGGCGCTTTATAAATCAGCCAAATATGATTATTATTATTACTAAAGTTAAGCTAGTTAATCCTGTAATCGCGTAAGTACAATATGGACTCATCATCATTCCCTACCCGCACGTAATGGTGCATAGGGCACTGCTCTGGTACACCAATCGCAGTGTATCTCGATATTTTTTTTTTCACATGAAGGTACAATGATCAGTCTTACGATTCGGGTACCAGTCCAGGGACTATAAAATATTCTAGTGTTAAAACACCCCTTTAAATTAATATTTTATATTAACCATGTCGGGCATCGAACCCGAGACCTATTTTATGGAAGGCAAATGCGCTGATCATTACACCACAAGGCTGACAATATGGACTACTTTCGCGTTTCTAACTAAACTTTCCTTATGTTCATAGGTAGCATAATGCAATGATTTAAAAATGTATGGCTTATTGCTAAATGGACTTCGTCCATAAATTTACCAAAACAAATTAATAAATTTAAAAAGCAATATCTCAGCCAAACAAAATGTGGCTCACCAAATGAACAATTAGCTAGAGTGTTTTTTTTAAAAAAAATATAACTACTTAATACAATATTTTGAGCTTGCCCAAATGTTTGAAAACAAAAGACTCGCTTACGCTGCCGAAGCCGCTGAAATGTTCTCCATCTCTGTTATATCATAAATTAAGACTCAGTTTTTATTTTGATTCTCCCTAGTTATGTGTGGCTAGTACACATTTCGTCAAATAACTTTAATATCTCCATAAATATAACAAATTATGGGTTATATTTTTTGGTATTCCTCCGTTATACATTTACGTATCGGTTAAAATATTTTTTATCAAATAATTCATGCTTATTGGGAACAGAAAAAGCCAAAAATCGGAGATAAATCACCAATACAATAGAAAGTTTACCAATGTGTCGCATGTTGCGGAGTACGTAGTAAAAAAGTAATCCAAATATCATATATAATTCTTACACACTCTTTACGTCTTACTCTCGATAAGATAGGCATTCGGGAGCGATAGAGACAGTTTCACGCGTCACACGCGCGAACGCTAAAGTTTCTAGTACGTCAGGTCTTTCGCCCGCGCTACGAGCATGAGCTAATGATTTTTAATTTTTTTAGCATTTAGATAGCTACTTTTATCACTTTTGATATTAACAACAAATAATTTAAGCATTTACCTATGAAAATTACATTTTTCTGATTTAAAATCTCTCATTTTTTGCATCTGTAATGACTACACAGCACCGTAACACGCAAATCTTTTTGAGACAGTAAGGAAAAAGTTAAATGTCGACAATGCTTGTCTAAGTCTTGCATTCTGCAAGGATCTCGACATTTGTGCACCTATCGTACATATTTTTAGCACGTATTCGCACACGCGTGTCTTTCATTATATCCTGCATTTCTCATTCCTTACCGTAGGATGCTGCAAGGATATTACGGAACATTATTTACTTATTAAATTCCCATGTGCTAAAGTAGAAGAATCGAATTTACCCGCTCCAGGGAAGATGTGAAAAGACTTTTAATTCTGGGACGCTTTACTGAATCTTCTTTACCTACTAGATCAGTGATGACCAAACCGTAACGCATGCACCAAACGTGGCGTACCAGTCCCGATTTCTTTGATATCAATTTTATTTATTCAAATATATGTACATTACAAAATGGAATATCTTAATTCATACATATAGAAATAATTAAAATAATTAGGTAAAATTAGGTATATATAAAAAAAAAACATAAATATACATAATATCATAAACAGAGAACACCCCGTTTTCATTTTACATTAATTGGTTTTATAAAAATTCCCTGTTATTAAGTATGTATATTTTTTTTTTTTGCAATAAATGTAGAAATAAATAAATAAATAATAATATCCAGAGAACAATAAGTTTAAAAAGTAAGAGAATCTTGTAACGGAAAACTCCCTCATAGACGTGAAAAATGTCAATGTCCAAATCAATATTGTTCAACATAGAGATCGCCCTTCCAACAGGCATAACCATTGGCAGGTTGGTCCTGTATATTGGAATGTGAAACAGTATATGCTGACGCTGCCTAAGGTAACTATCCGGAACATAAAAGCTAATGCTCCGCATAATTTCAGGGTTGTCAATAATACCGCGCAACAATCGAAAGAAGTGCGTAGTTAAAAACACATTCCTGCTGGTCTTCAAACTGATGTAACCGAGCATACCCTGGAGGAACTCAGTGGGATAAAGCCATGGATAATATTCGCAGTCTCTCATCGCAATTAAATATCTTTTAATTTATCTAAACTTTTGGGATCACGTATATGTATGTTGGTATCTGGAGAAGCCCAAACCTCCAAAAGGCAATTAATAAAAAAAACATGTACTTACAGACTAACAAGTTATTTTTCTGCCTCGTGGTGTAATGGTCAGCGCGTTTGCCTACCATTCAAGAGGTCTCGGGTTCGATTCCCGACATGGTTGATATAAAATATTTATTTGAAAGGGGGTTTTCAAGATAGAATATTTCATAGTTCCTGGACTGGTACTTGAAGTGTAAGACTGATCACCTTACCTTTATGTAACAAAATTGATTGAGTTACGCTGCGATTGGTGTACCAATCCAGTGCCCTATGCACCATTAGGTGCGGAAAAGGAATGATGATGAATATGGTTACTATGAAACATTATCAAATGTCAAATATCATGGTAAGCTGTGCATAATCGCTTATTTTTACGATTAGCCCCTGCTACACTGTAAGTACAAGTGTACATAATATAGATACGTTCTCGCGTATAAGTGTGACTCCGTTTTCATCCCGTGCACTAAACCACCCTTATACAGGGTGGTAGGTAAACATTGGAAATCGTCCACTTAGTAAACTTTTTTTTGCAATCACTGCGAATCGCTGAATATTCGTTTTCCGTCTTCCTAGCTTTGCTTAGTTAACCCAATTATTTAACTTCAATCAATTTGTTTAAAAAATATTTTTTCAATTATTGTATTTATTTTATTCGTACAAATACAGTTATATATAATATGAAGCAATCTACCGATATACCGAATTCGACCGAAATTCTACCGATTTTTAACATTCGTTGTTGAATAAACTTTCCTTTTCCTGTCCGCGCCTAATCATTCATAGGCATTTAGGGTGGCACGATCAGGTTAACGAAGTTAGTCGTAAACTTTATAGCAGGTTGCACTCACTTAAAAGATTACAGAATTTCTTACCCATTAATGTTAAGCAAACGTTAGTCCAGAGCTTACTTCTTCCACTCCTTGACTATGCGGATGTATGCTATCCAGATGCTAACTCTGAATTACTTGATAAGTTAGAACGATTGTATAATATTTGTATTCGTTATGTCTTTGATCTTCGCAAATTTGACCACATAACCGAGTATCGCACGCAACTACACTGGCTCAGTATCAGGCATAGAAGAAACATTTATATTCTATCACTTCTTCACAATATTTTAAATAATCCCACTTCGCCTGTTTATCTGAGAGAGCTCATCCAACCTCTTTCACAACACGGACTATCTCTTCGTTCTAGTAACGAGAGAACCCTTTTAATACCCTGTCATCGCTCTAATTTTCTTGCCTCCTCTTTCACATAGTAGCCGCTCGATTGTGAAATAATCTACCCACTAATGTTAGAGACGCCCCTTCTTTATTTACATTTAAGTCAAGATTGAAATTTCACTATCTAAAAATTTTAATTGTTCCTTTATCCTTCTTCTTTCCTTCCCATCCCCTCTCCTGTCTTCATTGTGTAGTGTTAATTATTTTTTAAATATATTTTACATTTTGTTAATCTTTGTTCTTAATTTTTGAATAAAATTGTAAGATTCAATGCGTCCATGTATATATTTTTTTCTCAAACTGAACGGTTTGGGTAGGTAGGAAGAAATTGCCTTAAGGCAATATGCCCGCCCTTATATGTATATATATTGTATATGTATATAAAGAGTCAAATAAATAAATAAATAAAATGCTGCATAGGAAACTTTATTGTTATACCAATCGCAGCATCATCAGTCTTACGCTTAAAGTGCCGGTCTAGGGACTATGAATTATATTACATATAATAAAATCACAATACAGTAATGGTTTTATCAATAATATTTTGATCAATTGTTAATTTTTTTGACACAAATATAAATTTTTTAGCGAACAATAAATCGCACTCATATCTGCGCACTTAAAGTGACAATAATCACGTTCAAGTGGGCACTTTTTACTTTCATTGCGATTTATTTCAATTTTAAATTGTTTTGAAGTGGCTACGTTTTAACTTCATCGTATGTCTGCTCCCTAATAAGAGCATAAGTGTCCACGAATATCCTCCAAACACCTCTGATGGCTGCCAGCTCGTGTGCATCCTCCCCAGTCAGGTTCGCGTCATGTAGTTCTGATGTGAACTGCCGACGAACAGTCAGCAGCGGACGTTCTAAGGGTGGTTTTCTGAATCTTCTCTACCCCTAGAGAGTGGTTGATTTGGGGATTTTTATTTTTTTGATGTGACGACACTGCGTTATATAATGGCCACACTGGTGATTAAACGTCAAATGATGTATAAAACTGTTATAAAAATGGCATTTAATTATCAGTGTGGCCATTAATGAAGCGAAGTTTAGGTAAAAAAATATTTAAAAATCCCCGAATTAATTACTCTCTAAGATTCGGAATACTACCCCTGGACATCGAGAACATGATGCCTTGAATAGTAGGCAAGCGTGGTTAAGTCTCGCTAGAGGCATCCTTTAAAACCATGCTGTTTATCACAGAAGCCTATTTAAAATCGAAAGATAAATAATGTAATTTGGGTATTGAGCGTCGAATAAAGTTTGACCGTTAAGACAGTACCATCTACCACTTATGATTTGAAAATTCAAAATGATTACATCGCGTGCGTCAAATCATTTGACGTTTGAGATGACATGAAAAAAAGAAAGGTTGCCACTATGAAAAATAAAAACTTTTAATTTATTATCATTGATACATTTTATCCTCAAGTCTTCCTGAAAACACATATCGACACGTCGGTAGAGCCAATCTGGTAATATAAAAAGAGATAGGAGAAATATTAAGTATACCGTCTCGATACATACCGATGAAGATAGCGTTTGAAATCGCCCCGCACAAATCAATTTTAATTTTGGTTTCTGAACATAAATCCTCATTTAGAATAACCAAAAACCATATTTTACCTTTTCGTGTCAACTCGAGATTATAATTGTATTACGATTTATCTTATTTACTTGCTTTCTACGAATTTTATAGAAACGATTTATTTCACGCGGTTTTTGAAATGTATAGGTTCTTCTTTACAGTCTCAGACTAGCTAGAAGTTTCCTGCGTTTAGTCAAAATATACCAACAAATACACCATCCATCTGTAGGGGTAGGCAAAAAGAAAAAAACGCCATTTTATTACGTTTTCGCATACATTCCTACCTTAATGCTTTTTACTATGTTTTTTATTATATTTTCACTGTATACGCATTTTTTTTCTAAAACTGCATTGATTACTGTTTTTACATTTTAACTGTCTTCATCATTATCATCATTCCCTTTTTTACCTAATGGAGAATAGGGCACTGCATTGGTACACCAATCGCAGCGTATCTTGATTTTTTTTTTGTTACATGAAGGTAACATGATCAGTCTTACGCTTACGATGATTAGACAAATGCGCTGACCATTACACCACGAGGCCGAAAAATAACTTGTTAGTCTGTATATATATACAGAGATATATATATATATATAAATATATATATTATTAATTGTCTTTTGGAGGTTGGGGTTATCCAGAGACCAATATACGTATAATGAGTAAGAAACTTGCATAAATATATCTTCTCTTCAAGACCGTCGAAAATAATCTAACCTTCTAGTCTTATTTAAAATTCTCAACTTTTTGATGCGCCTAAAGTACTGGGCTCAATAAAATTGAATATTCCAACTAGAAACCTCAGACAAAACTTACTCTTTCGTACCGATAACTATAGAAATAACTATGGTTTTCATTCCCCTATGCCCAGAATCTTAGGTCTGCTAACAAACATACCAGTCCCGATTTATTTGATATCAATTTTATTTATTCAAATATGTGTACATTACCAAATGGAATATCTTAATTCATACATATAGAAATAATTAAAATAATTAGGTAAAATAAGGTATATATATAAAAAAACACATAAATATACATAATATCATAAACAGAGAACACCCCGTTTTCATTTTACATTAATTGGTTTTTAAAGATTCCCTGTTTTTAAGTATGTATATTTTTTTTGCAATAAATGTATAAATAAATCAATTATAATATCCAGAGAATAATAAGTTTTAAAAGTAAGAGAATCTTGTAAGGGAAAACTCCCTCAGAGACGTGAAAAATGTCAATATCCAAAGTCATATTGGTCCTGTATATTGGAATGTGAAACAGTATGTGCTGACGCTGTCTTAGGTAATTATCCGGAACATAAAAGTTAATGCTCCGCATAATTTCAGGGTTGTCAATAATCTATAATATTATCTATAATACCGCGCAACAATCGAAAGAAGCGCGTTGTTAAATACACAATTCTTCTAGTATTCAAACTGCTGTAACCATGCATACCCTGGAGGAACTCAGTGGGATAAAGCCATGGATAATATCATGTAGAGAAACCGAAGAAATTTCCTCTGAACCCTCTCCACCATAAGAGAGTACTTCAACTCACACGGACCCCGAATCATCGAGCCACTCTCGAGTCTACTTCCCACCAACGAGTTATAAAGAATTCTCAGTACTCGTGTACTACCAAACGTCTACTACGTGTGATAACAAGTTGTCTTCTTTTAAACGATCACTGAATCAAATCCAATTGTAAACACCTCTCTCCCGCTTCCACTCCCACCAAGTCTACTATATACCATTGTGTCTTTCTACCTTCTTTTATAATAATTTTAAATAAATATGTCCTTTAAAATGCCCATGAGGCGTATTTATAAATTAATAAATCCTTATTACTTTTTATTGTATGTTTTTTTACGGGTAAACGGGGTAAATAATCCAAGTCAAAGCAACTTGCCATAAATGTATAATTTTATGTATATGCTATGATAGCTGATAAATAAATGAGATGATAAATGAATAAAATTAATCTATGCAAATTATTATTTTTTCGTGTTATTCATTTTTAAAAATTGTAATGAGTAATTTAAAAACAGAATTATTTCCACAGAAAGTCTATAAAATGCAATCTTCAACAAGCGTTACCCGATAATTGCGGTTTAACCTTACTTTTTTATTTATGCCCTACCCTGTACCTGTCCATCGCGAAAACAGCTTGGCGCTTTCCACATACGATAGAAAGGTGTCTAATGGAATCCTATTACACTTGGTGGGATTGGGACAAAGGCCACAGCTGTTGTGGAACTCAATACAGTTGACGCTTTCCTTGTAGGATCGGGAATACAGTTTAACACTTCCTGGAAAATCTAATAACATTTGTGAGTTTGTTTGTAAACTTATGTAGTTTATTGATAATGAGGAATTTCAGTGGTTTTTTAGTTTCAGTGGTTCAGGACGAGAGCAAAACACTATTTTTATTGCGTTAAAGTGAAATGGATATAATGACAAACGAACGAAATTACGAAACGAAATTGTGACAGAATAAGCCAACGGTTTTGTTTGTTGCATGCATGGTTGCTATACAGGTTTATCTAATATGAGTTTTTTTTGTTTCATTTTATTAAAACAATCCCCTGTACATAATAATATTTTTTTACATAATTATTATCAAATAGTTCTAAATAAAGGGGTGTTTTCTTATTTTTGTTTCGTTCCCGCAAAAGTGTCATTAAATACCAATACATTCATCTCTATTTTTGTGTTTGTTCTTGAAATTGATGACCGTAATTCTCTATATACCTGTGTGCGTATATCGTTAAATACTCGTATATCATGGAAATACGATAACCAAATTCCATTTTAATTATTCAGTTAAATGAAAAATGCGTTGTTGCTTAAGAATCTCTGTGTGCTTAAATAGAGATAGGATGTTATAATAGGAAAATTGGAAACGAGTCAATCTTAAACTGAATCTATGCATGATTTTATTTTGAAAAATACAAACATTTTTTGTAATTAAATGGGAAAACTCGATAAAGAACGAGCGTGGAATTTAAATTTTAAAGGTATAAGTATTTAAATGATTAAGGTAATCCAATTTTATTCAGAGTTAAAAATAAGTAATCTGCCAGGTAAATATCTATGCGACCCTCGGTGCAACGTGAAACAGTGTGTATTCAAAAATTGCGATTGTGTGCGTTAGTATTCTGGAACCATTTTGACGAAATTTGTTTTCCCACGACCGGGCGATGTCCTCTTTATTGATTATTGAATTATACCAAAAAAATCCTTTTTAACTATCGTAATATCAGAGCTAAGATTTTTTTAAGTTTTTTATTTCTGAAAAAACTTCGCGTGTGACGTCAGAGGTTCTCTTCCGCTTGTTCTCGATCAGTTCTGCCAAATGGTTCATTGACGGCAAGCAAACCGAAAATCTTCCATAACTTTCTTATCATTGGTTGATTCAAATGACGTCGTTCAAAGAAGTTCGTTTTTATTAAAATATTTTTATTATTTTTTCGTACATTTTCAAGAAACTTTGCTTTACAATTTAAAGTTCTAATGTTCACCGCGCGCAAGAAAACATTTATTGTATCCAATTTCACTTAGGGTTGAAGTTCCTCATTGTATCTCTACTTGATTTTCTCATTCTCGAACTAATATATATGGTATCGCTTATATGGATATTGTATGGATAGAATTTTACTAAAATTTTATATAATTAGAAACGGAGAACTGAATCCCAACCGCCTGTGCGCTCTGTAGCTGCAAGACGTATTGGAATATATGGCCATATTACAAACACGAATGGTTGCAACTGTATATACGTGTGTCAGAATAGCCCATGTCCATTATAGTAATTTTAAACATTTTAAAATTTCCTAACTCCGATGTCCTCCATCAAAAGATAATTTCCATAATCATGCATGTATCATCGCTTATTTAAAGGTTATTAACTTCAAGAATTAAATCAAGTCATAGTGGAAGGATTGTTAGCAGGTAGGTTCTACGTTTGACAATTTCAACACCAAGGGTTAGCACCACTACTTCTCTTTGATGGGAAAGGATGTCACAAAATATTAATAGAGTTTACACTCAGAGACATTGGTCTCCCTGGAAAATACATCACATTTGATTTACCAACCCTTCTGACTTAAATCAGTAGATGGAAGAATTAAAGAAGTGTAGATGTTCAAACTTAGGCGAAATAGTGAATGTGTAGAACTAGGTTGTTGGGGGTTGGAGCTCCTACCCTAGTTAGAGATTGAGAGAAGACAAGAGGTTGCTGTTTGAATGCGTATTTATTACACGGCGAATAATTAATTAATGAAGTCGCTCTAGTGTTACGGAATGAAGAGTTGAAGAGACTGCACTTGAAGTACATGGTGGAACTGTGTGACTTCGTTGAACTGGACTGACTGAACTGAACTTCGTCCTGTGGTCTCTTTATAAGCCAGGTTCCTTTATTGTTAGTTTTTTTGTCCATGGTAGGGACGATGTAAATGTACTGCAGGACGGAGATCTCGTCTTTATGTGCAATACTGTTAGAGTTGCATAATTCGTTGCATTGGATTCTATAGAAAATGATGACATTGCTTCATCGCTCATCGCACTCTTCCAGGTGAAATATTTTGTCACATGTATGTCATCGATAATGGACTATGAACCCCACAAATTTTATGCACTGTGTAAAATTGCCACTTAAACCGACCAACGACAAGTCATAAGCCCTGTAAATGCCAATATATTTCAAATAAGCTTTGAAACATTTTCAGTTTCAATTACAATCAAATTTTAATTTCAATTGCCTGATAGCGATGTTTGGCTGAATTGTTTACGATTTTTTGCCTTTTGTTTTGTACTTAAATAGAATTTTCCAGGTAAACCCATTCCAATAGCCATTTCATTTATTTCAAATTTCCACTTCTCAGACATTCCAACAGTTTTCCATCGGAATTCCCACATTTCCCATCGAATGTGATTGGAATGTGCACACTTTGTAATTGGTTTTCGCCCAAACCTTTTAAAAGACAACAACCTTCCTTTTTCCTCACTACCCAAAGCTATTATCAATACAAAAAGGAACCTCTTTCCTGTTTTATAAGAACTTACGAGTAACTGTCGAATGTAAGATTTTCGTTTTATCTTAATAAGATACATTATTTTAACAAAAGTGTTTTCTTTAGAAATGAAGAGAACAATTTCTTTTTTTTTGTTAAATAAACTGTTGTTTTTTACTAAATATTATTAAATTTGTGTAAGTAATTACTTACCAACTTTTCTTTGTTGTTTTTTTCTTTGTATCTATTTATTTTATATCCGTAAATTAGTTTCACTGCCAAAATACGACGTTTATTATCAAAAATAATTGTAAGTGTTATTTTTTTGCAACAAACCATCACGCAGTTTTCTCATAAGAGTAGGCAGAGAGCATTCAATCTTTGTATAAAGATCTCGCTTACTATTCATTCATACATCTTCTCATGCACACGCGCCGATTTACCGACTGTTAACATGTCCATCTTTAAGTATTTGTTGGATTTGGTCATGCCATGTATTTCTCGGTCTTCCTCTATTTCTGCATCCACTAACATTCGCACTGTAAATATTTTGGCCGTTTTTTCGCTGTCCATTCGTTCTACATGTCCAAATCAACTCCTCTCTTGATTTTGTTGAAAATGCTTATCTCAGCCTTACATAATGTACTTACGGATCTCAACATTTGTGCACATATCGTACATAATTTTACCACACATTCGCATGAGATCGCATTTCGACAGCATTCAGCCTACTTTCATCCCTGTTTTTTCAAGTCCATACTTCAGTCCCATACATCAGGGTCGGGACACGACTCCATCGTGAACTGCTAATGTTGCCTCATGCGACAAACATTTATTTGCCAAGTTTGATTTAAGTGCATCGTTCACTCTGTTCCCGGCACTCACCCTCCTTTTAAAATCTTTCTCAGTCATTTCAACCCTAGTTAACACACTTTTATACATAAGAATGTATATTTTCTTGCGATACAAAAAACAAGGTTTTTAAAATCATATACTCGTACGATACATTTTTAGTATCAAGTAGACAGTTAAATCTGTAGTCGGGTAAAACGCACGAAAAATGGCGAAATCATACGAATCCGCCATTTTAAAACTAATGTTTTTTTTTTAAATCGCGCAATAATAAAAAAGAAAAAAACATAAATTAACAATATTTTGAGTTTGTCCAAATTTTTGTAGACAAGGACTGGATTCAACTCCTTGGGGAGCTGTTTATATTAACATATTACAACAGAGATGAAGAACATTTAAGAGAAGGTAATATAGAAGTCCAGGCATCTACAGGGCTTATGACCTGTCAATGGCTGGTTTAAGTGGCCACTTTACACACTGTGTAACATTCACTATTCTGCCTATATTTGAACATTTATATTCCTTCAATTCTTTCATCTGTTGATGTTTGTGAAGTTAAAGAGCTGAAACCTTTATTTATGCGGGTGAGATTCATCCAATTGAATTATTTCACCTACATACTAGGCAACGCCTGAAAATATTATTTTTTCAATTTCTATACTTCTTCATGGACCAGGTAATTTGGCCAGGTAACCAGGTAAACCTGGTCCATAATCATTGAGTAGAAGTGAAAAAAATATGTTACACGATAAAGCATTTGATGTAACTAATGACTGTCTGTACATATTTCGACATTTTATGAGTAGTTTCGGCCATTTTGAAGCAATTAGTTTAAAAAATGACCCCTAGGATTCAGTTTTGCGTTAAGCTTACTTCTCCTTTACAAACCGCAATATTGTAATTATTATGATAGCAAATAAGTTTTTTTTTCTAAATTTTTATGGTTTGATTATTTTATTTGTTTTTTATTTATTAAGGAAAAACAACAGTTGTTATATAAGAATACAAAATATAAAAAATGGTGCATACTCGTATATCCAGTTAAAGTTTTTCACAAATATAATGAGGGAACATGTTACACAGTAAAGAGAAAAATAATATATTATTTTTTGATTTATGATTTTGATTTGTTTTTGCACCACAACAGGCTAGAAGGCCCAATTACAGTGTTGAATTACATCACAAAACACCCAGGCTTAAGAAAAATCACATTTAATTTATGTATTCTTACCGGGAATCGAACCCGGAACCTTCCGTACGTGAGTCAAGTGTCTTGACAACTGCACTACGGAGGCCGCCAAGAAAAAAAGAAGAAGGTTAAGGGATGAGGAAATAGAGTGGAGGAGTGGAGGAGAGGGATTTTCATAATATAGTTAACCAATTCAGCATTTTGATATTATAATAAAATAAACATAAATAAAGGAACATAAACTTATTACACACTGACAAATGTTTCATTTTACAGTGTTTTAAAAAGTTTTATTTTTTATAATCCAAGTGTTTCATATATTTTTACAAATTAATCGTATTGAAAAAATAACAACTGTTTATATTGCCGTTCCCTGGTTGTAAAATTTTGTATTACTTCATTTTTCAAGAGTTATATAAAAATACATAATCGTTTTCAAGCTCTAAATAACATAATGCAAAAACTAAAAGTTCGGAAACCTAATTAAATCTGAGTTTAAGGATCAAAGGTTAAATCTTAATAATATTAACGTAATATCATATTTTAATTTAGTTTTTATAGTTACTTTGTTCATTTAGGCAGAAAATTTATATCGGATTTTATATAAGCAAGCAATTTTACTCTGCGTAGGATACATAATTTATTTATTATATTAAAAAACCTAAAAGACTTATTTGTGAAACCAAATTTATTTTGTGGAACTTAAATTGAATTTTCTTTCTCATGTTGTGTTAGATGACTCTCAACCTCTCAGCCTATTAACCTATCTCTTAGCATTACTTGTTAAGGAAATAATCACCAGATATATTCCCGCAATCTCGAGACTCAAAGCAGTCGCGTTTTGGAGTATTTATGGGACAAAGTAATCCACTTGTTTACTGAGAATTATTTATGAAGCAAAGTTGAACATAATAAATAATTCTGCTTCGCAGAAAGCTTCATTCCGCTTATATACCTTATAGAAAAAATAAGTGATGAATAAATGTATTGAATTAAACGCTTTGTTTTAAGACCACCTGAATTTTTTTGGAAGAACTACTAGTTTCGGAAAGCACAGATCCTTCCATCTGCAGGTGTTATTATGAACTAATAGTGACTGACCGAAGTTTCAGTTTCGGCCCAAAATACGAAACTACGGCTCAGCCAAATCCTGCGGTCGGTATAAGTCGGATTACGTTCGGCTGTACTCGGGTGAATCTTAAGCTATGGTTTCCTAAGACAGCGGTACCGTCACAAAGCGGCCGTCACGGGACGGCGGATGACGTCATTAAAACGTTGACTATGTAAATCAATGGCGCTGGTTTCCTAGAGAGCGTTGACCGTGAACGTAACGTCGAAGCAACGGTGCCGCCATTTGCAGGACGGCCGTCACAGCGGTGAGAACTGTTTTCGAACGGTTTTTGTCGCGAAGCGGTGACCGTTTGGCTGTCAAAATGAGTGCAAACGTGGTGCGGAATGTTGAAAATGTCGAAATATTGATTAATTTTGTAAAAATCATGACGATTTATGTAATGGAAGGGCAAAGACTATTAAAAAGTCGAGTTGAAACAAAGTTCGTGAAGAAATATCGGGACAACGCTTGAAATATCAGGTATGTACTAAAATGTAAATAACAATAGAATCATATAAAAATAACAGAGCAAATGTTTATAAGCTACAAGAAAAAAGCTAAGCATCTATCATAATGTTATTTTTCTAATTCCAAACATGTATTATAACATTGTTTATACGTAATAGATTCCAAGGAATCCTAACCTATTTATTGTGTCTGCAGATAATTGGTTGAATTCTATATTAAAATTTCGTAAGGTATCCAAAGTAAAATGCTTTTATTGGATTCAATTATCCTTTTATTTTTTTTATTTACAAGGGTGTAAAATGTGACGCATTTTGTCTTGTAAGGACATTATCAAACTTTTTATTAGGTTACCTTACCAAATCCTAACCTATTTTGAAGTTGACATTTTATGAAATAACACACAACATTTCAGATTAAAAGTCACATGGGTGTGATTTAAAATAAGGAGTTCTCCATGAATATTAAAGAGCCAAGAAAAATGCCTGGAACATAATCTTAACAGAGTTAGTTTGATGAATTTTAAATAAAATATGCCCTTTGAACATGAAATGAATACAACAAATTTGTCGATGGATACAAATAAGTATACCAATGTAATTCTTGTATGAACATTACTATAATATTTTTTCTGCATTAATTATTACATTTATTTATTCTAGAAAGCTACAAACACCAAAGAGTAGTCACCAATATAAACAATTTTATGTTACAACTGAGAGGGAAAACATTTTTGAGAAGGGAATACTGAATTTGCGTCGTAGGTGAATTGGTTCAGGCGAATAAATCTGACCCAAATGATAAAAGTTTCAGCTCTTTTACTTCACAAAAGAAAACAGATGGAAGAGTTGAGGAAATGTGATGTTAAAACATAGGCAGAATGGAGAATGTTGCAATGTGTAAAATGCCTACTTAAACCAGCCTATGACAGAGCATAAGCCCTGTAAGTGCCTAGACTTCCATATTCCCTTCTCGAAAATGTTTTCCCTCTCTGTTGCAACAAATTTAGAACTAGATAACTCCCTAGGGAGGAAATCCAGCCTGTCTGCAAACATTTGGACATACTCAAAACATTGTTTTTAATGAGTAAACTTATGGCACAGAAAAACGATTAAATGTAGACATACTTGGGACTTATTAATACATTTGCTCCAGGATTCTTATCACCGAATTCAATTAAATAATATGGTATGTAAATGAGCTCCCATTTATATTTGAGACAAGTTCAAACTAGTTTTATAGCAACTCCATAAACACCAGTAATAAGTTCTTATTTAGATACATAAGGTTGGTTGCAATAACTTTCCTGTATATTTATTGTGAATTTTATTTTCAGAATAAGTACATACTACAAAATTATTTTCACCCAAGTGCAGATCAAGATACGAGTAGTGAGAGGGTAGATACTCTCCCGATAGTACTACTAGATTTGCTGTGCGAGTCGAACTCAAATGTTTGCCAGCAGAAATTACTAGGCTCCCGAGCGATTTCTTCACTGCCTCAACATGCAAGGACAAGGGGACATTCGTCAACGACCTACGACTCAGACTCGCAGACATCAGACAAACACCAGGCATCCACCACAGTCCAAAGAAAACCTTTATCCACAAAGAACTTCTCAACACGAGCCACGTATTTATATTTACTGACTGCCACAGAAGACCATTCCAGAACGCCATACAATGTAGAACAGACGGGAGACAAGACTTTCTGAAATCTACCTTCACTATTGTGATGGAAAAATCCAATGACACCATACCCACAGCAGTACTTACTTCGGACTCACCAGATCCACCTCCAGGAAGGCAGACACTCCCCTGAAATGAACACTTCCCAGAATAATACTGATCATAAAAACAAAAATGTACTAATAAATATGAGCAAACTATTTTTACCTGGATGCAAATTATGTTTTAAATACCTCTTATGAATGTACACATTATTGTAATTCCATTTTGTATTATAATTTTATATGTATTCTTCTCCGTTTTTTAGATCATGAGAAATGTAGTTTATACTCACATAATATATTTTCTATTACATAATATTTATGTAAATTTAGGATTATAATGAAAAATCCTCAAGTATGCTATACTAAAATGATTTCGTGTTTAGCATTAGGTCTTATACTCATATATATACATATAACTCATAAAATATTAGTTCTTTATACAAATATGAACCAAACTTTTCTTCTTTAAATATCTCTTTGTAAAAAGAGATATTTAAAGAAAAAAAGACAATAAATTTAAGTTAATTTAAAAAACATCTTAAAAAAATAATAACATATTATGGTAAAAAAAGCAATATATTATTTTTAAATGCTATTCTAAAAGTAATTCAAATAAGTTTAAAAATATAAAACCAGCAGTGAAAAAAGAAAGAATAAAAGTCTTTCAAGTGAAATGTAAAAGAGCATCAGAAATTCAAATATATTAAAAAAATATTTTGTACTTTCTCCAGCCTGTCAATATAAGTAATGTATTGTGGATTCCAAATTATGGATGCAAATTCTAGGTGAGTACTTACATAGCTATAATAGAGTAATAATGAATTGATTACAATGTCTGCTTTGTAATGACAAATGTATTCTTTATGTCTGTTGTTACTATGTAAAATACTATATTATATTTTGACAGACTAATAAAATGAATTTAATTATGATTCAAAGAGGTTGGATATATACTTGTATGATAGGGAGCAGATGATATTCCTAAAGAGTTAAATGTTATACAATACTGTGTTGTGGGGTACATAAATTATTAGTTAAACGCTGAAGACATTTTGGTTTCGAACTTACAGTTTGTAGTTATGTATATTATTACATATGAAAGTTATAAGTATATATTATGGTGTCTGTAAGAAGTAAGTGTATAATAATTGTAATTTTTCAGAAGAAATCTGTACAGTTTATATATAGTAAGCAATATTAAGTTCTGATGTTCCAGTATAAATTGTTACTACAATTATTACAAGTTTATATATGTATATTAAAGAAAACGTAAAGTAAAGTGAATTCTGGTTCTTTTGTTTTACAAAGAGATATTTAAAGAAGAAAAGTTTGGTTCATATTTGTATAAAAGTACAAATATTATATGAGTTACATATAATATATGCGTATAAGACCTAATGCTAAGTAATCTCACGAAATGTAAGAAAGCATCAGAAATTCAAATGTTTTAAAAAATATGTTGTACTTTCTCCAGCCTGTCAATATAAGTAATGTATTGTGGTTTGTAAGTTATGAATGCAAATTCTAGGTGAGTACTTACATAGCTATAATAGAGTAATAATGAATTAATAACAATGTCTGCTTTGTAATGACAAATGTATTCTTTATATTTGTTGTTACTATGTAAAATACTATATTATATTTTGACAGACTAATAAAATGAATTTAATTATGATTCAAAGAGGTTGGACATATACTTGTATGATATGGAGCAGATGATATTCCTAAAGAATTAAAAGTTATACAATACTGTGTTGTGAGGTACATAAATTATTAGTTAAACGCTGAAGACATTTTGGTTTCGAACTTACGGTTTGTAGTTTATTTATTTATTTTATTTTATTAAATATTTGGGTAAATCATAAGAACGCAAATATTTCTTTTTTAAAAAAAATAAAAAATAAGTATTAAAAACAACAATTTTTTAACAAAAAAAGACCAATTAAGTTTTCATAAATTAAAAAGATATAAACATTAAATGTGACAAAAAAATAAAAAATAGATAAGAATTTTAAGTGAGAAAAGAATAATTAGTTATGTATATTATTACATATGAAAGTTATAAGTATATATTATGGTGTCTGTAAGAAGTAAGTGTATAATGATTGTAATTTTTCAGAAGAAATCTGTAGAGTTTATATATAGTAAGCAATATTAAGTTCTGATGTTCCAGTATAAATTGTTACTATAATATTTACAAGTTCATAAATGAATATTAAAGAAAACATAAAGTAAAGTGAATTCTGGTTCTTTTGTTTTACAAAGAGATATTTAAAAAAGAAAAGTTTGGTTCATATTTGTATAAAAGTACAAATATTATATGAGTTACATATATATGGGTATAAGACCTAATGCTAAACAAGAAATCGTTTTAGTATCGTTATCGTTTGAGAATTTTTCATTATGATCTTAAATTTACATAAATATTATGCAATAGAGAATATATTATGTGTTTATAAACTCCATTTCTCATGATTTACAAAAAGGAGAAGAATACATATAAAATTATAATACAAAATGGAATAACAATAATGTGTATATTCATAAGAGGTATTAAAAACAAAATTTACATAAAATTTTGCATACTATAAAACTATGTAATAGTACTTAATGTTTCCTAAATAAAAGAAAAAAATATTTCTTTCTCTTATTTCTGTTTACAGGATATCATGATTTGTTCACCAAAACACTAGAAATTGGCCCTGTGAGGGAATAGAACGCACCAAGATCAGTTACAAATAAAAATGTAGTTATTGCATATATTATTTTTATTTAATCAAAAACATACACCTTTTATTTTACAAATTATTATGCAATGTATTTTTTAAAATTATTTGAGTATGATCTTCTTCTTCTCTGGTCTCAATCCTGGGATTGGCTGGCAGCAATTCCTTTCATTCTTCTCCTCCATTCCTCCCTGTCTTGTGCGGCTCATTTAAAGTCAACATATGATGAGCAGCGCACATCCTCTAATAGGTCCTCCAGGTACTCTCGGCGTGGGCATCCCCTAGAATTTGTTCCCTCGGTCATCCCCTCCATTGCACATGCAGGCCTTCTTGACGTATTACATGACCGATCCATCTCGCTCGCCTTTCGGACAAGGTCCTGAGCAGGTGCCTTCCACCTTCGATTCTTTGGAGAACCTCCTCATTTGTAATGTGGTCTCTCCAGGAAATTCCTAGTAGTCTTCTATAGGACCACATCTCAAAAGCCTCTAGTCTCCGTTTATCTCTTTCGGATAGGCACCATGTCTCGCAGCCATACATCAAGATACTCCATAAATAGGTCTTGATTAGGAGTATTCTTAGTTTAAGGTCTATATTATTTGATTCTTTTATTTTGGACCTTTTATTAAATGCAAGTCTAGCTTGATGTATACGGCTGTCGACCTCGCTCTTAGACCAACCGTCCCACGTTATTTTGCTCCCGAGGTAGAGAAACTCCTTGGTGTTCTTTAGTGGTATTCCCGACATCACTACTCTCATCTGGTGTTGCATTCGGCCTACAGTCAGTAGCTTTGTTTTGTCTTTATTTATCTTCATACTGTAGTTATTTTGAAGAATGTTTTCCATAGTTGTAAGG